>NW_026876521.1:0-19841 GCF_032173495.1 Musca vetustissima | reverse complement strand
CAGGGCTCAAGGCGTGGATTTTTTAATCATTTTTAAGGACATTCAGTAAAGTAAATAATTTTTATGGAGGATCAGCAAAGCATGTTTTTTTTAATAATTGTTATGGAGGACCTAAATAACTTTACAACGGATCAGCAGAACTCTAGACTTGGATTCTTAAGTAATTATTCTGAAAGAACAAGAGATCTCTTGTCTACTCCTCTTTCGATGGTCCTTAAGGAACTATTCTTTAAAAAATCCAGATCTTTTTTATGGGTTGAAAAATATTCTTTATGAAATCCAAGATCTTAAAAAAATCCACGCCTCTTTTGGTCCTTGGAAAAATGTTCTTTAAAAAATCCACACATTTTTTACTTACTTAGTTGGCTTGTTACAGAACGGTTGTTCCACAAGCCGAGCTTAAAAAAGATTTCCAAGTGCGTCGGTCTTGTGCTCAATTTGGAAGACCACGTTCCAAGATGTTGTTTTCTACTTGGTCTTTCCATCTATTTCGTGGCCTTCCCCTTCTGCGAGAACCATCAGTGGGCTCGCATTTATATGCCTTTGAACTGGGGCATTGTCATTCATTCGCACAACATGGCCTAGCCACCGTAGTCGTTGTAGCTAAATACGACTGACTATGTCGATGTTCGTGTATAATTTGTAAAGCTCATGGTTCAATCGACGCCGATAATCACCGTCTACGCAGATCAGCCCGTAGATCTTTCGGGGAATTTTTCTTTCAAACACTCCAAGAGCTGCCTCATCTGCTTGCGCAATTGCCCATGCTTCAGATCCACGAGTAGTATCAGCATCTTGTAAAGTGTGAGTTTGGTCTGGCGGGAGGTGGTCTTATTTCTAAACTGCTTACTTAGACCATAGTAACATCTGTTGGTCATCACAATCTTTCTCCGAATTTCAAAACTGATGTCATTCGTTTTGTTTATGGCGGTACCAAGGTATATCAAATCTTTGACTACCTCGAAGCTGTAGTTCTCAAGTTCCACAGTTGGTCCGAGTCTACTGGACGTCTTGTGCGTTGATACCATCTGCTTGGTCTTCTCGCCGTTTACTGTCAGACTCCTTTTCAATTTAAAAAATATTCTTTATGAAAACCACGCTTCTTTTGGTCCTGGAAAAAAGATTCTTTATAGAATCCACGCCTTTTTTGGGTCCTTGAATATTCTTTAAAAAATACACGCCTCTTCTAAGGTTAAAAAATATTTTTTAAAAAATACCTTGTCCCTTCTATTAAGTGTTTACTTTAATAATTCTTAAAAATATGCTTTCAAAAATTATCGTTATGTATGGAATATTTAATTATGCCCTTATCTGTTCACTATTCACATTCTGACCCCAAAAATTATCTTCCCTCCACATGTAATCTTTAATTTCATAAAATGTTATTGATTTTCTTGAAATTGTCCTCCACAGCCAAAGGTGGCTTACTTCTTTTATTTTTAAGAAATAAAAAAATATATATTTTTTTAATATCCCACCTACCATGATGGAATGTGGCCATTACTCTGCCCCGACCAACAGCCCACCAACCACTTTGTAAAACTTTCAATTATCGCTGTTTTGTCTTCGGTTAATCAAATTCTTTTGACTTTATTAAATTCAAATTTAATGGGAATTGTTTTCATTTTCTTTCAGTTTTTTTTACTACAGACTACAGCGGCGGATATTGGCAAACGAAGATGGTTGGTCCTTTTTATGGCTGGCAGTAGTCAGAAATGGAGGCAGCAAGAAGAGAAATGTGAAAGGTGCGAACAAATCAGTTGGCGTAATATCAATGAAAATCATTGAGGGACCAATACCCTAGACACCATCATCATCAGCCAGAGACGAAGTCGAAGCAACGGCAGAGCCGTATTATTGTCTTCATGAGCAACAATCGAATGGAGCAGCAGCTGGAGCAACAGCATGGCTGGGCTATAATCTGTGTAAGGTAGACAAACTTCTCCTCTGTAGTCGTTCTCGTCGGGTCTTCCTCCTTAATGGAATACATGTTCACAATGTGATGAACAATAGCAGCAACAGGAACAACAACACCAACAACAATGTAGTGTAAACAATAAAAAATGTAAAAGGAACACAATTTACATAAATATCCTCATCATTAACGCAACATCATCAATAATGATGGTGGTGGTGGTGGGGCGGCATGTTGGATGGATGCAGGATCCTAACAAAAAAAAAACGAAAAGGAGAGAGAGTGAAAACTCCAAACAATAAAGGTATTTATACTCTGGCTGTTGTGTGTTAACCGAAACTCAAACCAACACAAACACACACAGACACACTCACTCACTAATACACCTTCTACATTGTTGTTTTTGGCACATTAAGGCAACAAAACACATCTGGTGTTATTTGTTTTTAAAAACCCCCAGTTACTTTGGGGAACTGGGAACTGACTGGGATTGGGAATAACCCAGAATCATACATTTTTTGCATACACCTGAAGCCACAATGAAAGTAATAAAAAGGTAACTAAAAATACAACAACAAGAGCAAAAACAAAATATAAAACAAACCCAAGGAGATTGTCGTTCATCCTTAAGGAAAACTGGAAACAATGAAATCTTGGGAACACAAATAGACACACACTAATACAGAGGTAATAATTTAAAATACATAGAAGAGATATTTTTCAAAGATCAACACAAGGCGTGGATTTTGTAAGAATATTTTTTCAAGGACCAATACAAGGCGTTGGTTTTTCAAAGAATATTTTTTCAAGGACTTTAAGAAACGTGCATTAATTATAGAATATTTTATTGTCAAGGACAATAAGACGGCTGGTTTTATTAAAGGATAATTTACAAGGACTATAAGAGACGTGCTAGGAGATGTTAATGCAAAAATCGGAAGGGAAAATATCTTTGGCCTCGCCGTCGGAAAATTCAGCCTCCATTAAGAAACATCAGACAACGGCATGAGTTTGATTGTCTTCGCGGCAGCATAAACATGGTAGTTAGCAGCACCAGATTCAAGCATCTCGATATACACAAGGCCACTTGGATTTCTCCCGATCGAACAACGAGAAGGCATTCATCCAGTATTCTAGACGTCCGATCGATCCGGGGAGAGAATATCGATTCGGACCATTACCTTGTGGCAGCCAAGGTACGCACCCGTCTTAATGAAGCAGCAAAGGTGCGATCTAATGTAACACGGAAATTTGTCGACGAAAAGCTGCAAACACAACAGATAGCAGAAGCCTACTCCGCTCAACTTACCCAACTGCTTGACGACGAAAGCACCCCTTGTCCCGATAATAATATAGAAGCACAATGGTAGAGAATTGCCCACTCCCTACAAACTGCAGCAAAAGAAACACTTGGGTACCAAAGACCACCATCAAGAAAATCGTGGTACGAACAGGAGTGTCGTAATGCTACTGATATGAAAAACGTAGCGTATAGGGCAACCCTACGGACAGTAGCAATAATGCGATGGAGAACTATCGGGAGAAAAGGAGAGAGGAAAAACTTTTTTTTGAGAAAAAGGAAGAAAGAACAAGAAAAACGTGAGCGTGCGCAAATCGAGATGTACAGGAGTCAGAATGAAGTCCGAAAATTCTACCAACGGGTAAAACACCAAACCGAAGGCTTTGGTGCAGACACATCCTCCGGTAGAGATAAAGAAGGAAACCTGGTGACAGATACAGGAAGCGTGCTGAGGATCTGAAAGGAGCATTTTGAAAAACTTTTGGTATCAAATAGTAGCGGTGAAGAGGATACCCCAGAACCAATAATAGATGACGGTATAGAGTGTAGCCAAGATGAAGTCAGAATAGCAATCAATCGGCTGAAGAATAATAAAGAAGCAGTTGCCGATGGGTTACAATTCAAGACTATTCAAGACTGATTGGAACCTCAGCATCCTGTATCCCGTGCACAAAAAAGGAGACAAGACGATATGTGCCAACTATAGAGGAATAAGTCTCCTTCCCATCGCATATAAAGTGCTTTCCAGCGTACTGTGTGAACGACTGAAGCCAATGGTCAATGACAATATTGGACCATACCAATGTGGCTTCAGACCTGGCAAATCCATCATTGACCAGATTTTCACTCTGCGCCAAATCCTGGAAAACCCCACGAAAAACACATCGACACATTCCACCTATTCGTCGACTATAAAGCCGCATTCGACAGTCCTATCCGTTCAGAGGTGTAGCCAATACCGTACGAGGATTCAGACAAGGTGATATTTCGTCGTGTGATCTTTTTAACATCCTACTGGAAAAGGTTATACGAGACGCAAAGGTGAACAGAAATGACACTCTGTACACCAAACAACACATGTTACTCGTCTACGCCGATGACATCGATATAATGGGTCGAATATTGCGAGCGGTAACCGCCACTTTTGAACAAATTGAGAAGGAGTCTGCCAAAGTGAGTCTGGCAGTAAACGGCGAGAAGACCAAGCTGATGGTATCAACGTGCAAGACGTTCAGTAGACTCGGACCAACTGTGGAACTTGATAACTACAGCTTCGAGATAGTCAAAGATTTTATATACCTTCGTATTGCCATAAATAAAGCGAATGACATCAGTTTTGAAATTCTGAGAAGGATAGTGATGGTCAACCGATGCTACTATGGTCTGAGCAAACAACACAAAAGCAAGGCCACCTCCCGCTACACCAAACTCACACTCTACAAGACGCTGATACCATCCGTGCTGTTATACGCAAGCAGATGAGGCAGCTCATGGGGTGTTTGAGAGAAAAATTCTCTGAACTATTTATGGACCGATCTGCGTTGACGGTGAATATCGCCCTCAAATGAACCATGACTTGTACCAGTTATTATCGGACATCGATATTTTTAGACGTATTGAGCTGCAGCGACTACGTTGACTAGGTCATGTTGTGAGAATGGATGAAGATGCTCCAGCCCAGAAGGCATATAAAAGCGAACCAGCTGATGGTTCTCGCAGAAGGGAAGACCAAGAATACGTTGGAAAATCAAGTCGAAGAGAACATCGCCGAAAATGGTCTTTCAAATTGGAAAAACTGTGCAAAAGACCGACGACAACAAAATTTTTTCAAGGAGTATAAGAGGCGTGGATTTATTACAAAATATTTTTAAGGCCCCCAAGAGGCTTGGATTTATTAAAGGATATTTTTTTCAATTAGGCCCTCAAGAGGCATGGATTTATTAAAGGATATTTTTTTCAAGGACTATAAGAGGATTGGATTTATTAAAGGATATTTTTAAAGGACTATAAGAGGCGTGGATTTATTGAAGAATATTTTTTCAAGGACTATAAGAGGCTTGGATTTATTAAAGGATATTTTTTCAAGGCCCTCAAAAGGCTTGGATTTATTAAAGGATATTTTTTCAAGGACTATAAGAGGCTTGGATTTATTAAACAATTTTTTGTTAACGCCCTCAAGATGCTTAGATTTATTAAATAATATTTTTTCAAGGACTATAACAGGCGTGGATTTATTAAAGGATATTTTTTCAAGGACTATAAGAGGCGTGGATTTATTAAAGGATATTTTTTCAAGGACTATAAGAGGCGTGGATTTATTAAAGGATATTTTTTCAAGGACTATAAGAGGCGTGGATTTATTAAAGGATATTTTTTCAAGGACTATAAGATTCGTGGATTTATTAAAGGATATTTTTTCAAGGACAATAAGAGGCATGGATTTCTTAAACAATATTTTTTCAAGGAGCCGTGAATCTTTTAAACAATGTTTTCTCAAGGACTATAAGAGGCCAGGATTTAATACAGAATATATTTGTACTGTATCCAATGTTTCCAATAAATAACTCACTGTTATTTTCGTTGCCGTACTCCCCTTCATTTAAATCGAAAACTTGTCAAATAATTTATTTTCGCTTAAAAAATAAAACTGTGTTACAATTCGCTTTAATATTTAATTCACTTGTGTTCGCTTGATATCGACTTACAGTCTCTACCTGCTGTTGTTTTGTTCGAAACAAAAGTTTCAAACTGCCCACCCTCGTTATGCCCACCTTTGGCTCCCCCTTTTAAATACTATAAAAACTGTGAGAAATGTTAAATGCTTACCATTTCATTATTTATTGTCTGTCTAATAGACTGGCTGACTGACATACAGACTGCCTGACTTATTTACTTACACGTCGCATAAAAAACACACAACAGACAATTTGACTTGCTGTTCAGTCTGCTGGCTGGCTGACTAGATGGCTGTTCGAATGGTTTACTGGCTGCCTGACCGGCTGGTTGACTGCATGGCTCGCCATTAAAAATAACTTAATTAATTAAATAATTGATTGACAAACTAACAGCAATGACAAACAAAATAACAGCAACAACAAAATCCATTGTCAATGGGGAGAGCCAAATGTCCAGGTAATGGCTGATGATGGATAGTGAAATGGCGTGGAGAATTTCCCAAAGGATTTTTACATCAAACACAAAGTTTTCTTTTAAAGCAATGATAAAGAAGAAACTAAAAATAATAAAACTTTAAACAGGTGTTCTCTACATATAATAGCATTCAAAGGTTCGGATAGTCCTAGAAAAGTAGCGACACTTCAATAAAGGCCTTTCGAAAATAATGACCCCTCAAAAATACATCTTTAAAATTCAAGTTCATAGACCTTGGATTTTTAGATATTTTTAACAACATTTGAAACACCTATTGGTTCATATCCCCCTCTCAATCCACATTTTATATCCTTGGTGAAAATTTGTTTTATTCTTCCAGCATCCTTTAATAAAAATAATATTCCCACAAAATGTTGCCCAAATATTTACAAAACTATGTGGCGAACAACAACAAAAAAATTAAAATGTTTCCTTCAGTATTTCCTTTTTTTGTTGTTGCTGCTGTTGTGTCCTATTCATCTTAACTTGTACTAGTATTTTTATTGTTGTTGGTCGTGTATTTTTTTATTGTTGTTAAAAATTAAGTTTCTTTTCCTGTTGTCTGAATGTGTGTGTGTGCGAGTGTGTTTAAAATATATCCTTGTTGTCAGATACTTTTCACACATTTATGTCGGTTACGGTCGGTCGATCGGTTGTCATGGTGCAAACGGAACAAATAAAACAACAAAACCTAGACAAATAAATGGACAGTGGTTAATAGAATTTGTTCTACTGCAAAGGGGCAAAGGGGAACAAAATTATACTATAAAATTCAAGTCTTTCGAAGACCCTTGAAAATACTTTTTATAAAAAAAAATCCACGACTTTTAAAGACTTTTTTAAAAAAATCCACGACTTTTAAAGACTTTTTTAAAAAAATCCACGACTTTTAAAGACTTTTTTAAAAAAATCCACGACTTTTAAAGACTTTTTTAAAAAAATCCACGACTTTTAAAGACTTTTTTAAAAAAATCCACGACTTTTAAAGACTTTTCTTTAAAAAATCCACGCCTTCAATAGGTCTTGAAAAATATTCTTTAAAAAATCCACGCCTTCAATAGGTCTTGAAAAATATTCTTTAAAAAATCCACGCCTTCAATAGGTCTTGAAAAATATTCTTTAAAAAATCCACGCCTTCAATAGGTCTTGAAAAATATTCTTTAAAAAATCCACGCCTTCAATAGGTCTTGAAAAATATTCTTTAAAAAATCCACGCCTTCAATAGGTCTTGAAAAATATTCTTTAAAAAATCCACGCCTTCAATAGGTCTTGAAAAATATTCTTTAAAAAATCCACGCCTTCAATAGGTCTTGAAAAATATTCTTTAAAAAATCCACGCCTTCAATAGGTCTTGAAAAATATTCTTTAAAAAATCCACGCCTTCAATAGGTCTTGAAAAATATTCTTTAAAAAATCCACGCCTTCAATAGGTCTTGAAAAATATTCTTTAAAAAATCCACGCCTTCAATAGGTCTTGAAAAATATTCTTTAAAAAATCCACGCCTTCAATAGGTCTTGAAAAATATTCTTTAAAAAATCCACGCCTTCAATAGGTCTTGAAAAATATTCTTTAAAAAATCCACGCCTTCAATAGGTCTTGAAAAATATTCTTTAAAAAATCCACGCCTTCAATAGGTCTTGAAAAATATTCTTTAAAAAATCCACGCCTTCAATAGGTCTTGAAAAATATTCTTTAAAAAATCCACGCCTTCAATAGGTCTTGAAAAATATTCTTAAAAAAATCCACGCCTTCAATAGGTCTTGAAAAATATTCTTTAAAAAATCCACGCCTTCAATAGGTCTTGAAAAATATTCTTTAAAAAATCCACGCCTTCAATAGGTCTTGAAAAATATTCTTTAAAAAATCCACGCCTTCAATAGGTCTTGAAAAATATTCTTTAAAAAATCCACGCCTTCAATAGGTCTTGAAAAATATTCTTTAAAAAATCCACGCCTTCAATAGGTCTTGAAAAATATTCTTTAAAAAATCCACGCCTTCAATAGGTCTTGAAAAATATTCTTTAAAAATCCACACATTCTATTGGTCTTACTTACTTAGCTGGCTTGTGACAAAACTTTCGTTCCATAAGATTTCCAGACGCGTCGGCCTTTTGCGCAATTTGAAAGACCATATTCGGCAATGTTGTCTTCCACTTGGCCTTTCCATCTTATTCGTCACCTTCCCCTTCTGCGTGAACCATCAGTTGGTTCGATTTTATGTGCCTTCTGGGCTGGGGCATCTTCATCCATTCTCACTACATGACCTACGTCTAACAATGTCGATGTTCGAGAATAGCTAGTACAACTCATGGTTCATTCGACGGCGATATTCACCGTCAACGCAGATCGGCCCACACATTATTCTCAAATACTCCAAGAGCTGCCTCATCTGCTTACACAAGTTCCCATGCTTAAGATCTATATAACAGCACGGGTAGTATAAGCGTCTTCTAGAGTGTGAGTTTGGTCTGCCGGGAGATGGCCTTGCTTTTGAGTTGTTTGCTCAGACCATAGTAGCATCTGTTGGTCATCACTATCCTTCTCCGAATTACAAAAATGATGTGCCTTTTGGGCTGGGGCATCTTCATCTATTCTCATAACATGACCTACGTCTAACAATGTCGATGTCCGAGGATAGCTGGTACAACTCATGGTTCATTCGACGGCAATATTCACCGTCAACGCAATGGCCCCATATATCTTTCAGAGATATTTTTCTCAAAAAACACTCCAAGAGCTGCCTCATCTGCTTGCGCAAGTACTATTGCTTCAGATCCATATAACAGCACAGGTATTATCAGCGTCTTGTAGAGTGTGAGTTTGTTCTGGCTTTTGAATTGTTTGCTCAGACCATAGTAGCATCGGTTGGCCATCACTATTCTTCTCCGAATTTCAAAACTGATGTCATTCGTTTTGTCTGTGGCGGTACCAAGGTATATAAAATCTTTGACTACCTCGAACCTGTAGTTCTCATGTTCCACAGTTGGTCCGAGTCTACTGGACGTCTTGCGCGTTGATACCATGAGCTTGGTCTTCTCGCCACTTACTGCCAGACCCAATTTGGCAGACTCCTTCTCAATTTGTTCAAAGGTGACTGTTACCGCTCTCAGTGTTCGACCCATTATGTCGATGTCAGCGGCGTAGGCGAGTAACATTTGTTGTTTGGTGTACAGAGTGTCATTTCTTTTTACTTTTGCCTCTCGTATGACCTTTTCCTGCAGGATATTAAAAAGGTCACACAACAAACTGTCACCTTGTCTGAATCTTCGTTCGGTATTATAGAGCTCCAAGAGGTCCTTTCCGACTTTAACTGCTGATCTTGTGCCAGTTAAAGTTATCCTGCATAGCCGTATTAATTTTGCAGGAATGCCACACGCAGAAATGGCTTTATACACCTCTGAACGGATAGGGCTGTCGAACGCGGCTTTATAGTCGACGAATAGGTGGAATGTGCCGATGTGTTTTTCGAAGGGTTTTCCAGGATTTGGCGCATAGTGAAAATCTGGTCAATGGTGGATATGCCAGGTCTGAATCCGCATTGGTGTGGTCCAATAATGCCATTGACCATTGGTTTCAGTCGTTCACACAGTACGCTGGATAACACTTTATATGCGATGGGAAGGAGACTTATTCCTCTATAGTTGGCACTTATCGCCTTGTCTCCTCTTTTCTGCACGGGACACAGGATGCTGAGGTTCCAATCATTGGGCATGCATTCTTCTAGCCGAATTGTACTAATCAGCTGGTGCATGCTCCTTACCAACATCTGACCTTCTATTGGTCTTGAGAAGAATATTCTTTAAAAAATCCACGCCTTTTGAAGATTCTTGAAAAATATTCTTTAAAAAATCCACGCCTTTTGAAGATTCTTGAAAAATATTCTTTAAAAAATCCACGCCTTTTGAAGATTCTTGAAAAATATTCTTTAAAAAATCCACGCCTTTTGAAGATTCTTGAAAAATATTCTTTAAAAAATCCACGCCTTTTGAAGACCCTTGGAAAATATTCTTTAAAAAATCCACGCCTTTTGGCTTAATAATCCTTGAAAAATATTCTTTAAAAAATCCAAGCCTTCTATAGGTATTTGAAAAAATATTCTTTAAAAAATCCACGTTTATTTTGGTCCTGAAAATGGTTACTATGACAATGTAGTTTTATTTTCACAACGTGACATATGCCTCAGTTTTCTTCCTTTTTTACAGATTTCCCACTAAACTATAGTTGCTTATATATTCAAGTCATATTAGAGGCGAACGAAAAAAATATACGAGCTTCTTTCATCATAAAAATGTCCATTCTATTTAGTGCTCTGCTTGTTTTGTTGTTGTAGTTTTTTTATTTTTCATGCACATAACTAAGAGCTTAGTAGAGAAAAACCACCATAACAAAGTTGTTATGAAAACTAGGCACAGTGGGGAACACAAGAAATATTTTTAATATATTTTTTTTATTATTGAATAAAAAATTATTATAAAATATTGATTCAATATTCGATTTGGAAACTTCAATTTTTATTGATATTTTTTCGAATGTTTCCTTTTTAATAGTTCTTCCCCCCCACTGTTCCAACACCTATCTCATGAGATACAAAATGCCACTTAAAAAAAAAACAAACTCGTAAATACTATAAGACTCACATGTGTGTTTGTGGGTTAAACTTAGTTGGAGTTCATGGGTGCAAAAACATGTACTCCATATAAAAAAGCATATGCAACAATACCCACACACACACAAACACTCACATAGGAAAAAAACTGCTTCATAACACAAAAAGGAAACTTTGTAGGTAAATAATTCATGTAATCCTTGCCAACATAACTCCCACTAGTCGTCAGCATGTTCTCATGTGATCATCGTCATCACACAAACACTCACACACAAACATACACACGGACACATACACACCCGCACCACACATTCAAGTCTTGTTAGTGTCCATTATGTCCTCATGAGTTTTTTTTTCCTGTACATGTGTGTCCTTATTGTGTCATGTTCCGTGCAACACATTTTTTTTGTTGTTCTTTTTTTTTTGCTCTCTCCCTCTCTGTTGTTTTGTTTTTCGTAAATTTTAAGCCATTCTAAAGTAGTTGTTTGGTTGCTGTTTTTTTACTAATTAATAATTGAATTTCTGTTGAACAGAGGAAAATCCTTTTTTGAATTGAATATCAAGGATGAGAAAGTCACATGCCATAGTCAAGGAAATCTGTTTGTTTTAGTTGTTATTGTTGTTGTTTTTATTTCAAAATATAAATAATAACAGTTTTAAAGCTTTTAATAAGTAAATCATACAGGGATTTATAAAAGGATAAAAGGATTTATTGGTTCGTTAAAGGAAAATAAAAGAACGATGTAATTCTTAAAGAGTATTTCGTCAATTACTACAATAGGTTCGGATTTTCAATGTATATTTTTTCAAGGGCTTAAACAGGCGTGGGTTTTTTAAAGAATATTTTTTCAAGGACTAAAACAGGCCTTGATTTTTTAAAAACTATTTTTCTAAGGCCTAAAAAAAGTATTTTTCAAAGACTAATACAGGTGTAGATTTTTAAAAGAATTTCAAGTACTACAGCAGACGTGGATTTTTTAAAGAATACTTTTCAAGGGCCAACTGAGGCCTGGATTTATTAAAGAATATTTTTCAAGGGCCAACTGAGGCCTGGATTTATTAAAGAATATTTTTTAAGGACTATAAGAGGCGTGGATTTACTTACATACTTAGCTGGCTTATTACAGAACGGTTGTTCCATAAGCCGAGCTTAAAAAAGATTTCCAAGCACGTCGGTCTTGTGCGCAAATCCACCAATTAGGAAGACCACGTTCCAAGATGTTGTTTTTTCTTGGTCTTTCCATCTAATTCGTGGCCTTCCCCTTCTACGGGAACCATCAGTAGGCTCATTTTTATATGCCTTTTGAGCTGGGGCATACTCATTCATTCGCACAACATTGCCTAGCCACCGTAGTCGCTGCAGCTCAATACGACTGACTATGTCGATGTCCGCGTATAAATTGTAAAGCTCATTGTTCATTCGACGCAGATCGGCCAGTAGATCTTTCGGATATTTTTTTCTTTCAAACACCCCTAGAGCTGCCTCATCTGCTTGCGCAAGTACCCATGCTTCAGATCCATATAATAGCACGGGTAGTATCAGCGTCTTGTAAAATGTGTGTTTGGTCTGGCGGGAGGTGGCCTTGTTTCTAAACTGCTTACATAGACCATAGTAGCATCTGTTGGCCATCACAATCCTTCTCCGAATTTCGAAACTGATGTCATTCGTTTTATTTATGGCGGTACCAAGGTATATAAAGTCTTTGACTACTTCGAAGCTGTAGTTCTCAAGGTCAGAGTCTACTGGACGTCTTGCGCGTTGATACCATCAGCTTGGTCTTCTCGCCGTATACTGCCACACCCAGTTTGGCAGACTCCTTTTCAATTTGTTCAAAGATGGCTATTACCGCTCGCAATGTTCGACCCATGGGCGAGTAACACGTTTTGTTTGGTGTAAAAAGTCCAATTTCTGTTCACCTTTGCGTCTCGTATGACCTTTTCCAGCAGGATGTTAAAAAGATCACACGACAAACTGTCGCCTTGTCTGAAACCTCGTTCGGCCTCCTTTCGAGGCGTGGATTTATTAAAGAATTTTTTTTCAAGGACTAAAGGAACCATGTGTCTCTTACTTAACGTAAGAGACACATGGTTCCTTTTGAGAATATGCATTGAATCACTTTCTAAGTCGATTTATGCATGTCCGTCCGTCTGTCTGTCCATGTTATATTGTAAACAAAGTACAGGTCGCATTTATGATCCGAATTGGATGATATTTGGCATAGATCACTCATTTGGCCCAAGGACGAACCCTATTGAAATTGGGAAAAATCGGTTCAGATTTATATATAGCTCCCATATATATTTTCGACCGATTTATTGTAAATGGTGTGACAAAGTTCCCATATATCTTTCGATTTGCACGAAATTTGGCATAGCGTACTGAATTGAGTCTATAATGATGTGTGCTAAGTTTCGTGAATATCGGTTCAGATTAATATATATTTTCGTCCGATTTAATTATACCCTACGCAACTATGTTGTCAGAGCATTATAGCTTTGTGCAGCCCCAAGAGTTTGTAACGCTGCGAAATATTGGTCATATCTCGACTAGCTAAGTCGACCTAGACATCTGTGTCCGTCCGTCTGTCCATTATATTTTGTAAACACGACACAGGGCACAGTTATGGGCCAATCTTCACGAAATTTTGCATGTAGGGTGGGTTCTGGCCAATGAAGACCCCTATTTGGAAAATATCGGTTAATATTTAATGGATGAAATGAACCAAATACTTAATTTTTGCCGGCTCAAACATCTCGAATTTTTACATAGAGAAGGGGATTGGGCCAAGAAAACGCATGCCTGTTTTGATAAAGATCGGTCAATATTTAGCGGGTCAAATGGACCCTGACTTTTGTGTGAAAAATTACAAAGTTTGTATTCTGTAGCGTATAGATTTACCCCTTAAGGACATAGAGCCGAGAAGTTGATAGTATATCCAAGAGAAGCGGTTGGCCTTTAAATTGATACCAAATATATTGTCGTATGTACTCGGTTGTGGGAGTTACACTCAAATATTTTCAGGAGTTTACGTATTCAGATATTATTTAATAATTTAACACCACTCTAGGGGACGGAAATATAACGCGGATCGCTTTTAAATGTTCCATGAGGTTCCAGTTATGGTCAAGGACAACGCCAATAATTTTCGGCGATGATCAGATAATAATTTTGCGATGAAGTGGACCGAAAACTTATTTTTTGTTTTTTTTTTTCGATTCGATCTATAGGCCACAATTGAAAGCCGAACATCACTACACAACCCACGGTGAAGGGAATCTGGACAAGTAATTAGAAGGGCTGTGTTGGGTATTAGTAATATTTGTTGAGCTCCGATCGGCCACGAGGGTGCAAATATCGCGAAATATTGCCCAAGCTCAGAAGATAGAACTACAGAAAGTTATATTTTCGTCGAAGTTGTGTAGGGTATCATATGGTCGGTCCCGTCCGACTATGCTGCTCCGCTCACTGCTTTTTGTCTAGAATGTTGTGTGCAAAGTTTACTGAAAATTGTACGATTTTAAAACCTAAAGCTAAGTCGATTGCCACACAATTTTGGACAACGTACTAAATTTTGTGTAACATAACATGTGACAAGTTTCGTTGAAATCGGTTCGTATTTGGATATAGATTGCATATCTATTTTCATCCGATTAAAAAAATGGAGCTCCAAACTCTTCATGTTTTTTTTCAGAATAGAATGACGTAATTGCGTGTGGAAGTACAGATGTAGCCCATATATATTTCCGATCGACTTCGCGTTAATTGGGCTCCAAATATTCAAACGGGTGCCCTATTGATATTTGCTTTAAATCGATTTATATAATTTTATCCCATTGTAGCAAACGAATGACATGTTTATGGATTGATATAAATCGTATCACATTTAGATAAAGGTCACATATTGTAGTTCTTCCAATTTCACGTTAATGGCCCTTCTGTTAGGATGCATCTTTTTATTATACCCATAGTGGTGAAGGGTATCATATAGTCGGCCCCGTCCGACTTTATTACTTTCCTTACTGGATTGAAGAATATTTTTTCCAGGCGTGGATTTTTTAATAAATATTTTTAAGGACTAAAACAGACGTGGATTTTTAAAGAATATTTTTTCAAGGACTAAAAGGGGTGGATTCTTTAAAGAATATTTTTTTCAAGGACTAAAAGGCGTGGATTCTTTTAAGAATATTTTTTTCAAGGACTAAAAAAGGCGTGGATTCCTTAAAGAATATTTTTTCAAGAACTTAAAAAGGCGTGGATTCCTTAAAGAATATTTTTTCTTGGACTAAAGAAGGCTTGAATTCCTTAAAGAATATTTTTTTCAGGGACTAAAGAAGGCGTGGATTTCTTTTTCTTGTTTGAATAAATATTATATATATATATATATCCCGTACCTCCAATAAGCAATAACTCACAAATAATTTATAAGTCATTTTTTTTTAAACAGAAACATATTTCTGTTTGAGTATTTAAATCTTTTTAAAGTATTTTCGAATAAATCCCCAACAATTGTTATCAATATTTGTGAGGGAATATATTTGTTGGTATTCAGTTGGCTAGCCAAGTGCAAAGGAATGAATTGTTGGCTACAAATGAATTGTGATGTTCATTGGCTGTGAAAGAGAAAGCCATGGGTGCGTATAACTGCTGCCGCTGCGGCTGTGGCAACAATTCACCATCATAAATATTAATCATACGTTGAGTGGGCAAATCGTTTAGCTCGTCTGTTAGAGTAAAATAAAACAGACAAACCAGCCAAAACAACAAGAGAAACAACAATGCAGCCACTAATTCATGTAATAAAATTCCATTTTATTTTTCAAACCAAAAAAAATGGTTTGCCAACATATTGTTCTGCAAGAGGTGGAAAAAAATCAAGACCTATGGAGGATGAAATGGGGGTCAAAGGCCCACCTTTGGCCAAATCAAAAAATATGTAGACCAAAGAATAAAATATTTCGTATAATGACAAATGACTGGTGCTATTGCCATAGTTTGTATGCCTTTGACGGCTTTTTGTGTTGGCTTCTCTTGCTTCCTTTTACTTTTTCATTCCTTTATTTAAACAGAAAAAAAACAGCAAAAATTATAGAACTTTATGTATAAATTCAACAGCATTTTTGTTCCAGACTAAAAACATAAATCTTTGTATAACTTTTATGCACTCGGGATATTTGTAAAATAAAAACGAAAAACCGAAACCAAAACGAGCTTAGTCATTGTTGTATTAACTATATTTACATGCATAATCATGATAAATGTTCCAACATTGTAGCAAAGTTCTGAATGGGATTGAATATTTGTTTTTGGAACAAACATTGTGTGTGTGTTTGAAGGATGCTATTTAAAGGTCATAACTTGGTATATGGCATAAAATTGGAATTGAATGAGTTAGGTAAACTCTCAGTTATTCTGAATACAATGAGGATTTTGGGAGTTGAAAAATTTATTATTACAAAAAATTTGTAATTTTAATAAATCCACGCCTCTTATAGTCCTTGAAAATATGTTCTTTAATATATCCACGCCTCTTATAGTCCTTGAAAATATGTTCTTTAATATATCCACGCCTCTTATAGTCCTTGAAAATATGTTCTTTAATATATCCACGCCTCTTATAGTCCTTGTCTTTAATATATCCACGCCTCTTATAGCCCTTGAAAAATATTCTTTAATATATCCACGCCTCAGTTGGCCCTTGAAAAATATTCTTTAATAAATCTTTAATATATCCACGCCTCAGTTGGCCCTTGAAAAATATTCTTTAATATATCCACGCCTCAGTTGGCCCTTGAAAAATATTCTTTAATATATCCACGCCTCAGTTGTCCCTTGAAAAATATTCTTTAATATATCCACGCCTCAGTTGGCCCTTGAAAATATTCTTTAATATATCCACGCCTCCTGTAGATCCTCAAAAAATATTATTTACTATATCCACGCCTCCTGTAGATCCTCAACCAAATGTTCTTTAATATATCCACGCCTCTTATAGTCCTTGAAAATATGTTCTTTAATATATCCACGCCTCTCATAGTCCTTGAAAATATGTTCTTTAATATATCCACGCCTCTTATAGTCCTTGAAAATATGTTCTTTAATATATCCACGCCTCTTATAGTCCTTGAAAATATGTTCTTTAATATATCCACGCCTCTTATAGTCCTTGAAAATATGTTCTTTAATATATCCACGCCTCTTATAGTCCTTGAAAAAAATATTCTTTAATAAATCCACGCCTCTTATAGTCGCCCTTGAAAAAATATTCTTTAAAAAATCCACGCCTCTTATAGTCGCCCTTGAAAAAATATTCTTTAATAAATCCACGCCTCTTATAGTCCTTGAAAAACTATTCTTTAATAAATCCACGCCTCTTATAGTCCTTGAAAAAAAATATTCTTTAATAAATCCACGCCTATTTCAGTCCTCGAAAAAAAATATTTTTTTAAAAATTCACAAAAAAAATCTTCAATTTTAAATTTTAAATTTTTTGAAAAAATATTTTTTTTAGTTTAATTGAATATATCTCATCATCCACATTGTAATACTCTAATACAAATACACACCCAACAAATTGCATTGCAACAAATATTTGTTCACAGTTGAAAAATAAACTGATATCCACACACAAACACACCTACAAAAAAATCGCCGTTGCTAACATTTATTGCGCTTAATTAAATTCTGAATAAATGAAACATTCCAATATATTGTAAAACTAAATTTATTCATTTAAATGAATTTTATTACCATTCACTGCTGCCATACGAAATGAAAACCAAAAAAAAACTAACTAGAAATAAAAAACACTAAATTGTATGTGTATTAAATTAGCAAAACAACAACAACCACAATAATCCTGAATTCCAACAACACACATACGTTTGCATTTGTTTTTCACCGAATAACAGAAAAAAATATTTCCGTCATGACAGTTGGACAGTTTGGTTGTGTGGGTGTGTGTGCGTGATTTTTGCGACATGTTTCCTGATGACAATTATTTCCTATCAAATGTTAGAAAACAAATCAAAAAAATTGGAATACAAATAACATATTAGGTAAAAAAAATATTTTTTTTAAATTCAGGCCTATAATTAGGCCTTGATAAATATTAATTAAGAATACTAGGCCTATAGATAGGCCTTTAGGTCTTATAGAATTTTCTAATCTTTAATAACTAGTACCGAAGATTACATAAAATGTTGATCTCTCTTTGCCTCTCATTTTTGGCCTTTTTTCCGACTCTCTGTCATTTCGCTGACATTTGGCTGGCAAAGCGGTAGTCATGTCGCCGGCGTCTGGTGACTTGTATGATTAATATTTATTTTCACAATGTTGGCCCTCGGCCCCCATTTGCCCCCCCCCCCCCACACACACACACACACTCACATCTACACACACACAAATGTAATATCTCTCATGACTCTTGTTGCATGTTTGATTGCTATTGTATATATGTGTTGTTGTAATTATTTGCCTTTTTTCTGCTGTTATTGTCGTCCTTCGTAATGGCTGTGTCATTTCGTTATTGTTGTTGTTGTAATATTTCATTTGTTAGCATTTTCATTGTTGTTGTTTGTCTGGATATGGTCCGCCAGGACTTAGACACTTCTGTTGTGAAAACATTTATACATTATTCTTATACTAACATACATATGTAATACTTTGCAAGTGTGAGTGCGTGTGTGTGTGCGGGTGCGGGTACAATGAAATCGAGCAAGTAATGTAATATTGAAGTATTTATGGTTGTAAATTTTGGTTGATGTTACACGAAGCGGAATGGGAAAAAAGAAAGAGAACTTTGTCGGCATGTGGGTACAAAATGACGGAGTTGGTCCAAATCACAAATTATTAATGCTTAGATGTACGTAAGGGTGGAATGGAATCCCAAAATTTTACTGCAAGTCAAAATCGAAAAAATAAGGGTTGAGAAAATACTGGATAGACCCAGGATTGTTATAATCTGCGGTTTTAAATTCCCAAATATCTGAATATAACTTTCGAACCTCCATCCGAATATACAACATGAACTGACTACTAAACAAATCAATACATAAAATCTATTTGTATGACTATGGACGATTTGCATGAGTTCAGAGAATAGCCCTTGGGCTCTGCTCACAAAAGAAATACAACGACAGCAATAACTAGACAACAACAATATAGAAATACCACAGGATATGTCGAATACAATTCGACATATGAAAGCTTAATTTTCCAGATAAGATTCATATTCATACATGGTCAACAATAGGTGTGTACGGTGAATATTTTTCAAGGCCTATTCGTGGATTCTTTAAAGAATATATTTCCAGGCTTAATTATAGGCCAGGATTTCCTAAAAATTATTTTTAAAGGACTATTTTTAGATGCCCAAACCTACAAATGGCGTGTTCTTTAAGACATTTTTAAGGGCTACTTTAGGTGGCGATTTTTAAGGAATATTTTTTCAAGCCCCTCCCAAGGCGTGGATTTTTTAAATAATATTTTTTCAAGGTCCATCTAAGCTGTGGATTTTTTTAAAGAATATTTTTTGAAGCCCATCCAAGGCGTGGATTTTTCAAAGAATATTTTTTCTAAGCCCATCCAAGGTGTGTATTTTTTAAATAATAATTTTTCAAGGTCCATCTAAGCTGTGGATTTTTTTAAAGAATATTTTTTTCAAGCGCATCCAAGGCGTGTATTTTTTAAAGAACATCCATTTAAGCTGTGGATTTTTTAAAGATTTTTTTACGGTCCATCTAAGCTGTGGATTTTTTAAAGAATATTTTTTCAAGGCCTATCCAAGGCGTGCATTTTTCAAAGAATATTTTTTCCAAGCCCATCCAAGGCGTGTATTTTTTAAAGAACATCCATCAAAACTGTGGATTTT
>NW_026876520.1:0-19763 GCF_032173495.1 Musca vetustissima | reverse complement strand
TCATACATAATTCATCTCTGACCAGTCTCCATTGATTATGGGGTTACTTATCACTCGGACATACAGGCATACGATGAAGATTCGCCAAAGGACATCAAAGATTGGTGAATGTAACACCCTCATAGAGTTGGGAAATTTATGGTTATTCACATTGACAGCTACAGCTATTGAAAGATAGTGTGAGGGAGAGAGAGAGAGAGCGAGTGAGTGTAGCGTGCTTGCAATTTATTATTGCCAATTGAAAAATGATTGGTAAGGAATGAATGATACATCCTGTAGTCTTTATCCGACTCTTCTTTCGAATTTTGTTATTTATAGTGGAAACGAAAGCTATAGCATTCACTTATAAAATACACAAACATTCATCCGTATTAGTTGGACAGTGATCTATCTACTAACCTTAATGCATTAGAGAGGATTGGCATTACATTAGCAATAACGTTGACGTGTATAATAAATTACTTTTTTAGTATTTTCATCGCTAAAGAAAATGCGAACGAAAAAAACAAACTTTATAGAACAGCAACAGAGCATATAGAAATATTAAAAAATCACCAATGAAGGATCAAAGTTGGACGGGGTCGGTCGATTCATATTAAGTTTTTTTTTGAGAAAAAAATAATATTGAGTAAGAGAAATTACCATTTCAATGGCTTTAGAGGACCTTCGTACTATTTTATATTCTTGCCGTAGATATTATGAAAATCGACGTTATAGCCCAAACGTTCTTTGCTCCGAATCCTCTGTGCCATGTCGTGCTACTTTACAGCCGAGTTTATAGCTCATATAAGCAGCAAGAAACTTTGCTGTTATTTGTAACTAATAATTATATACTAATATTCCAGATGAATTTCAAAACACTTTAATTAACTCAAAAGAAAATCTGGCTAAATTTGTTGGCAAAAACACAAAATTATATGAAATGAGCCCCGTTAAGTAGAACATTTCATTTGTGCAACGTCACCGATTTTATTTAATTAAATTTTATAAAACCAAACATCTGATGACCTCTATGTTGCACAGTGTACCGAATTAAATATAGATTGACGTATGTGAAGTTTCGTGGAATTAGATATAGTTCAGATATAAAGTTCTGATTTTATGTAAATGACATACAAAATTTCCAATGTTTGTCCCTTTGAGACTAAAATTTGTATAGTTCAACGTCCCAAATTTTATTCGATTAGCTCAAAGTTTTGAAGAAACTACTGAAAATTCGAACGAAATGCTGAAGTTAGCATAGGCTAGGTTTTGTTGAAATCGGTGCAAATTTATATATTATCTAAATTTTAGTTCAATGGCACGGCATAATCCTCACATTTGTCCGAAGGATTCGACATTTGGCACAGCGTAGCGAAATGGGTGTGGAATAAGGTATGTTCAGTTTTGCTGAAATATAGCTCCCATATATAGTCGCATCCGATTTCTTGTAAGTGATGCACCAGAGAACCAATGTTTGTCCGAGTAACATCAACATTTACACAATGTACCGAATTGAGCCTAGAATTTAAATCATAAATGGTATACGAACGACTGTTTGTCTGCTCGGTTAAAATAAATTTTTGCGCAGATTGCTGAATAGCATGTGTATGGATTGATCGCATAATTAATTTCATCCGATTTCATGTCAATGGCAATTCAAACATGCTACGCCTGTTATAATACAAATCGATGGAACTGTTGTTAGAAATAAATTAAATGTTTAATTTTCCAATAAATCACTTAAAATTCAAATTAAAAATAATCGATCTTACATTTTTAGTAATTTATGAAAAACATATTCCTTAGGATACTATTAGTACATCTGTTTGATATAATGTATCACATTTATTTCTTTACCCATGGGAGTCGTGTTATTCAAAGCATTACTTCTGTTCATTAATGTATCATATAAAAAAAAAACATGAATCCCCTACATAAGAAAAAAATCTACTACAGCAAATATAGTTTATTGATTAGTGGTAGACACTGAAATGAGCTGCATGACATACACCAAACGATAATGTAGCCGTTGACATCTAATATAAGAACATATCCGGAAATGTCATTTGTCAAATACTCGGAAAAGCGTATGTGAGCAATCCAAGTAGCACGAACATTTGTACATATGTTTTCTGTTGATATGTGTGTGTATATGTGTTCAAGTGTGTGTGCATGCATACGGATGTGTGAACAAACATCACAAATGATAAAGACGTCGATTTGCTACTTTATGCTGTAACGCCATTATTTATAATTGACTTGGAATCCCAGATACTTATGGTATCAGCACCATGCCTCTCACTCCAACAGATGCAAAATGGCAACTAGTAGTGAATTCTTCTACGAACTCGGCACATTGAAATGTGTAGAGGTAGGTGGGAACTTTGAAACATGCTTGGAAGCTAGCCACACGTTAACCCCAATGTCAGTAAAATAATTGTGTGCGCCGTTTCAATCGATTATGGTGCGTTATATTTACGATATTATTAAGAGCTTATTAAATACCCTACACCACTTTGTATATTTGACTGAGGTAGTTCTTCTGTAAAATAATCGATCTATCCGAAATCGAAATACATACATCTATTGGAATTGTATCTAAACCGGAACATGTTTTAATTTCCATTTCAAAAATGCAATCATTTAGTGATAGAATTTAGAGCAATCTATAAATCGGATTTTCATATACTGATGCTACAAACCTGCGTATGCCGGCATAACGGTTAAAGGAAAATGGATGTTTATGTGAGGAATGACATTCCAATCCAAGGCAATGTGAGTGTCTGGCATTGGGGAAACATTCATGGGTGCGATTGAGACAAACGAACGAATGCATTGGCAAGTGTGATTTGTTCTTGCTTCTGCGGTTGTTGGCGTTTGCTGGTTGTGCAGATACAAACCATAAATTTGGTTATGATTCTGACACATGCTGCTTCATCATTTATAACTTTCCATTTGCAATTGTTATGCATAGCTCAGAAATCAACAAACAGATGGGAAAATTGAGGCAAAATTTCACATCATTCAATACCTACTCGTATTGTACGAGGTGCATATCAGCTACATCAATTAATTAACTGATTGATATGACTGGCATTGCTATCTAATTTTGGAGAGGTATGGTAATCATTATTGTTGAATAAAAGTTCCCAGTTCTCTGCTATGTTTCGCAAAAACAAACATTAACAATCAGATATATAAAATAAGTCCTTTTCAAATTTGAAAATATACATTCGTGAAAAAGTTGTAAACCGCCTCATTCTTGATTTTATTTTTTCAAGATTTTCAATGGGCTGGTAAATCAATGCCAATGCTTGTTAAGGTTTGTAATTTTGCACATATATATTTGAAGATTTAAACAAGAAGAAAAATAATTTACAAAAATTTTTGTTATTTTTTTATTGTTGTTGTTTTTGTAATTAAAGAAAAGTCCTTATTTTTGATGGCATGATAATCCTCACTGGAATGTCGGAAAATGCCGATGGTGTTAGAAAGAGTACATGTCTGGCTCTCGTATGAACTAGGATTATTGACTCCGCTCTAAAATTAACAAAATTGAATCGATTGGGTTATTAGTTTTTGAGTTATCGTGCCCGCCATTCGCAAAACCAATGTTTGGTGAAAAACGCGTTTAAAGTTTGAGAAGCCCTTCAGCCGTCACTTGATGCTAACACAATTAATCGCTATATCTATATCTTCAAGAGTTCTTGAGATTTTCACTTGAAATTCTGTAGAGACATTCTTGAATTGGTGTAGATAAAATGAAATAATAATATCAGTTTATAAATCTATATATTACAGTCAAAACAAAATAATATATTCAGGCATGCCACAGAAATTAATTCCGCTCGAAACTGGAATTAATTCCGAAAACAAAAATTGAGTTGGGAATGAAGTGTGTTAAGTTTCGAATGAATCGGGTCAGATTTAGATATAGCTCCCACAAATACTTTCGTCCAATTTAATGTAAATAGGGCACCAAAGTCTATATATAATTAGGTTTCCACGAATTTTGGTATAGCGCACTAAATTAGATTTAGATATAGCTCCCATATATATTTTCATCCGATTTTATGTAAATGGTGTGCCAAAGTCCCTATATATCGTATATATATGATTTGCACAAAATTACGTACTGAATTAAGTCTAGAATGCAAAAATCGGTTCAGATTTAGATGTAGCTCCCATATCTATTTTTATCAGATTTTATGTAAATAGAGCACTAAAGACCTAGAACTTGTCCGATTTGCGCACAATTTTGTATAATATGCCGAAGTTAATATAAATTAAACCAAGGCAAGTTTTGTTAAAATCGATTCTGATTTAGATATAGCGCCCACAGATATATTTTCGCCCGCTTTAAGGTAAATGGTATACCGCACTACTAATGTTTGTCCGATTGGCACGGAATGTTGCACAACATATCAAATAATGTTATTTTTTCTTTTCTTTTTTTAATTGGTGCTGATGTAGACATAGCTCCGTAGATATTTCGAACGGGTGTATGATTGAGATTAAATTTTGAACAGTGCGTCGTACCGAATAGCGTGTATAATGTTTGCTATAAATCGATTTACATAAATTTGTTCATTGTACCCAAACGACTCTAAATCTGCCCAAATAAAATGAAATTATTTTTGACATGCATAGGTTGCAGTAACACATGTTGTCACTAGACGTTATCAGTTCACTTCTAGATAAAGATCAAATATTTAAATTGGTTAAATTTCATGTTAATGTTCCTTTGAGAGAACATTGACATGGAATTTTTAGGATACATATGAAGAATATATCCAAAGTGGTGAATATGTCGGCACTGGACGAAAAGAGAACAACAAAATAATTGCTCTGCTAATATTTTCTGATTTTAAATATACAAGTTGTTTAGTACAGTATCACCGTTTCCTAGGGATCAGATAGAACTCTGGAAACACACAAATTTGTATATTAAGACATTTAAAGAATAAGCCAATAATCTCTGTTTTAAAATAACAAAATGTTTGATTGTGTTAGCAACATGTTTACAAATTCCTTAAAGATTATTTCTGACCTCGTCAATTTTCTTGTATAATAGAATCGAATTTAAAAGATTATCGTTTATTTTTAAACCCAATAGCATCCTTACGTTTTTCGGTAGATTTGTTTACCTATGGTAATAAAATATTAGCATATTTACCATTTACAAAATATTTGTCACCCAATCCTTATACCTACCTCAGCCAGCAGCAGCAACAGCGTAGGTCTTTCTTAACGTATTTTTGTGTTCACCAATACAATGCAGAGACAAGTGTATGACACATTTCCGCTAAATGAGCAAGCTAAGCTGAAATGTAAAACTGTAAAATCGGACCAGGTTACCAGACGGTAGATGCTGCTTGGTTGGCTTCATTTGTATCCTTCAAATGTTACAGACAACCATACAACCAGACCGACAGCCAAGCAGGCAGGCAATCATTCGTTCTGTGGTTGATTGACAGCAGCTTTGCTTTGTCAAGCAGAAAGGCGTTTCGAACAAAACCACACAGTATTGAAATGGGTTCTGGTATTAACAACGAAATTAAATAATACAATATGACGTGGAGGTATATATGCCAGCTTTTGGCATTGTTGCAAGTGTACATACGCACATGCGTGTGTGTGTGTGAGTGAAGATTTTCTTTGCCAAGATTTTCGTTCACGCAAATGATCAACACAAAGAATTGTATGGTTGCAGGGCTGTCTAAGTGTGACTTGTTCACGTCCTGCCTCATTTGAAGAATTTCTATGCCGTCGAACAATAATACTCATGCTCTTGCACACTCACACTCTCACCCACCCATACAATATTAATTCAAATGTTATGTAAATCTGTATTCATTTACTGACACATTAACAATGATATATGTATGTGTAACATTCAGATGGGTTATGGTCGAAATAAATGGGTGAAGGCATGCGAAGAAAGCCAATATCAGCAAATACAGTATGTTCACGTAGCGAACATGGTTTTAAAGTAATAAAGATTGTGAACGTCTTGCTGTGGGTCTCTTGTGTAAAAGAGAGAACATTTAGTTAAACAGGGATCTATTTTTGTATACAGTCCACTTGAGATAACAGCATTTTCTTGTTGAATATTTGTACAATAGAATAAGATATGAGTTTTCTATTGTCACATGTGGTATGTTTGGGTGAGATTACGGGGAGTAATCTTCACTACAGACTGATAAGCATGTGTAGCGTGCTTGCCACATGTGAGATAACGGATTGTGTGTGTCCACTCCATGTGTTATGGCAGACGCACTCTCTCTCTCTCTCTCTCTCTCTTTTACACATTAGTCTAAGATAGGTTAAGTCATACTGTACAACTTAGTTCTTAAGGATTACTTTTTATTCAAATAAATTAGTGTGTAAATGCACCACAAACAATACAGAAGTGCTATCACTCCGCGGAGAGTATCCGCGTAAGATCCCTAGTTTTTCACAGTACATTCGTTATGAAAAGTAAAAAATCAATATCTGGGTATAATTTAATTCTTTTAGACTTTTCTCTTATGCTGTATTTTACAAGTTACGTATGTGGTGTATAAGCTCCAAATACTTAAATGGTTAGAAATACACGTAACAGTAGGAATTATAACAATTTGGTTATTTTTATACTCAATGGTAATCTATATTGATTATTTTTCCTTCGAAGCTACAATTCAATTTAAAAGCGGAACTTGTGTTAGAATGTTCCTAAACTTCTTAAAATACAGTAAAGTAGACCTCTACTACCGATATATAGGTGCAACAAAAAAAATATATCATTAACTGAAAATAATATAAACTTAACTGGTAAAATACAGTTTTTCAATTGAAAATTTTATGATAGCTATGGCAAATGGAATATATCGGTTCACATTTTAGGATAACTCTCATATATATTTTAAAGGTTTTAGCTACATATTCTGTCTGAATTTCGTATTCTGGGTTCTTGGATTGTGAAAAACATATTTCCATAACATTACCAATATGTACTTTCATGGTCCTAGATGCACTTTCCAATTGTCGTGGCACTAAATACGTGTTCTAAGAAAAAAATCTATGTAGGTCTATATTTTAAAATGTTCACTACAATATAGCATGGCATCGCTTCCACATAAAAGTCCCGACAGATTGGAAGTAGTTTTAATGTTTACATGATGGCGTAGCTAAACATAACAAATGTTTTAATGGTTCTAATCAATTCCTATAAAAATATTGACTCATCAAAATTTAACATTTGAAGTTACACGTTTGCTTGTGTACACAAATCATTTAATTTCCATTATCAGAGTGTCATAAAATAAACCATACTATGGACATAAGTTCTAAGCTCCCCATATAATTGATGATGTTGTTGTTATTTTTTTCTGAACAAACTTCATTAAAACAGCGACGTAATACCAATGCCGAGAAAACATTCCACATTATATTCACATTGCACACAATTGGCATGACCATATTGAGGCTTGAAACACTTTGCAAGAAAACAGCGGATAAAACAGGATAAAGCTTATTATCTTTCGAGAGAATGCGAAGTGAAATTATCAGCATTCTTTAAATTATATTCAATGGCCTTTAAACGTTTTATCGTCTCATTATTTATGCAAATGTTAAAGCAGCAGAATGTTTTTTATGTACAATCTGCTCAGAGTTGCCAATTTAGCACTTTTAGTGCTAGATTTAGCACTTTTTAAACTCGTTTAGCACCAAAAAAATTGATCTAGCACCTAGCATCTTTTATAGCATTTTTATTTTTTCAGGATATTTACTATTACTATTTGGTTTATCCAAAAAAATCGATATGTGTCAGTAAATCTGTGAACAAGTAAAGAAACCCGATCCGGCCGGCAAGACAACGAAAAATTTTCCGCACACATATTTTTTTAAATTACAGACACTTAGGTGGGGAAAAGGGTTTTAAAGCCTTAAAAGTATGCGAATAGGACGGAAATGTTATATGGATTATATGACCAAATATAGAAAATTGTCCGCATAAATATTTTCTATCCTAACATAGCCCAGAGAATACGGCTAAACCCCTCAAAATACCGAAAATAGATCGGTACTTTAATATGAGGGCTATGAGCAAACCTTAACCTAGATGAAAATTGTCCAGCCTCTGAAAACGTGTAACGGAATGCCTAATGAGAATCCAAAATATCAAATTGAAGCAACTTCGGTTGAAAACCCTGACTAAAGTCACCAAAGCACCGAATAATTGATAATTTTTGGTAGGAAAAATTAATTGTTATTTGAAAAAAAGGTAGGAAATATTTTTTCCAATGAAAATCTAAAATATCAAATTAGAACCAATTCCGTTGGGGCTACCCTAAAAAGGACAGATATATCAGATTTACAATACCAAACATTTTAGAATTATTAGTAATGTGCAGAATTTCAAATATCTGTCTTCAATATTGCGAGCTATATCTTTATTGAATCAGACAGATAATACATAGGATATAAGGTGAATATTTCGAGGTGTTGCAAGAATATTTAAAATACAATTACTCTATCTTGTGTGTATAATGCATTTTTAAAAGATAAATATCTCATTATTAGCTATAAGCGAAGTTCCTTCTATAAACTTTTAGCTCTTTTATTTGGCACTTTTTTAATTTTTTTAGCACTTTCTAGCATATTTGTAAACAGAATCTGGCATTTTTATCGACAATGTTTTGGCAACACTGAATCTGCTTTCACATAAACTGAGTTTAAATTGTGTATTTGCCACTTAATGATTTCGGAATAAAGAAGTAAGAATTTTGAAGATGTTGTTATTCTCTGTATTTAATTCTTTGTGTTAAAAACATTTATTTTTTTATAATTTATTTTATAATTTAGTACGTTTACCTTGTTCCGTTTTTTTTATAATTTAGTACGTTTACCTTGTTCCGGATTTCGTTAATCCAGTGGGTTAAGTTGTCAATTCCATTGTATTTATGTCAAATAAATCCTCATGAGGTAGGTTAACCCGGTAAAAAGTTGTAATTTAAATGTCGTATATGCTCCATATTGACATGTGTATACCCTCCACCACACAATGTGTATTAAATTTGTCATTCCGCTTGCAACACCTCAAAATATTCATCGTAAACCCCTATAATATTCTATGTCTATTTAGCCATGTGAACCTGTCTGTCCGTCCGTCCGGTACTTCCAAAATTTCGGTAGCTTCTCCTACCAATATTGGACCCTAGATTTCCGTATATATTGGGTTTTCAAATATAAAGTTCAACATATTCAACATTGGCAATGTGTGTTTTGGATTTTTGAAAATAGAATTTCAGTCATTGAAAATTTTTAATTTATAAAAATATAATCATTTTCCGGTTAATAAAGAAAATGTGTTTATAAATTTTCGCCGTTTTCATTTGACACACAAGTAAATAAGGTCCTTGCGTATTTGGGTAATACGGACGTTCAGAAAACCTAATAAAGGTGAGAAGATTGGTATTTTAGTACGTAACGCACTGAATTTAGGTATGGGCCTAACGAATGAAAACTATCTCTAACAACTATCACTTACGACCCAAAAATTAAAACTTTACAATGGCACTGTGAAAACATGGTCACTCATGTAAATTTTGTCGACAACTGAAAAAGCTAGCCAAAATGTTTTACGCAGATAATGAACAAGATTGGCATATACAAAATATTGGTTCCGAGTCGGAAAAAATTTACACCGAGATTTTAAGAGCGCTGTTCGAAGGTGCCACACGTTCAAATGTACCCCCTCTCCCCTACAATATAATCGCTTTTACATAAAATGCCCCCTATATAAGAAATTCCAGACTTTTGGTATTTTTAGGATTTTTGACATATTTTTTAATCAAATTGACTCAACTACCTACATGCACAATAGTTACTTCGTATTCCAACAAAAAATATTAGAAAATAAATAGAGATTTTTTAATTGTCAGTGACCCACTCTAGCATCAAAAGAGCCAACAAGACTTAAATGTAAGTAAGCCAGATTTTCTTTGTATAATTGTATTGCGGATAAGTTCATTCCGACCCACAACTCAGTGAGTTGATGGATGTAACAATGGAGGCCCCGTGATGTGGCAGATTTCGCCTACATTCATGTTTACACATATCCAGATTTTTCGTTTATTTAAAATTATTCATGTATGATTAATGATATAAAATCGCTGGAATTGAAGTGTATTATGTATCCGTAAGTTATTTTGTTACGGCGAATGCGTGTTCCACTGAAAATGTTATAGGGCATCATGCCATTATACTACGACAACATTTACAACGTCCCCTCGAAGTATAAACGGATGAGTTTATGATGCTCTCCGGCCGTTTTCTTATGCTCCGTTCATTGTAAGATTTTGCATCGTCATTATGAACACCCAGCACAACACTTTTGTCTTAAATCGAGTGGAGCTGAGAATAATGAAAATATACGGATATTGTTTTAAAGAAACCGAACGGAGCGGCGAGGCACGACGTACTCCAGCGCCATTGTTTCTGGAGGGAGTTCACGTCCTTGGCGCAATTAATTACAACAATTAAAATTCGTTAACATCTGTGTACTTTCCGCGTAATCGAATCATGAAAAACATGAAATCTGCACGTGCGTCTGCCTCCGTTGCGGCTGCGGCTTTAACGCAGCAGAGGAGAACACATTAAATCCATTACAGTAATGCCCAATAAGATGCTTAATGGCAACCTGGGGTTAAGGTTTTAACAAGTTCTTCAGTTGAAAAAAATAAAGAAAAACAAATATTATTTTGGAAAGTGAAAAAGGGTAAATATATTTATTTTCAGGTGTGCGCTCAATTTATAATTTTAAATAAGATTATCAGAAATCACAGTTGGTTAAAATTCATTATTTCCAAAAAATATTGTATACAATATTTATATGTAAATGTGCACTAAGCATTGTTGTGTTTTTTTCAGTAGTTACAAAAAGAAACCGTAATAGTTTATGATATTCTAAAGAATATATTTTGAAGTTCAAGAAATACTTTTTATATGTCATTGTTCGTACAAATATAAATGTATTTAGGTATGTCTGCGTCCGTTCATTCGCATTCATTGATCGGAAAGAGGTGGCATGTTTGGTTAAAAATTCCTAGTGAGGATAAAAGGCCTTGGCGAGTATATTAAGAACCCAGAATGACAAATTCACCGACGGTTAAGTTTTTGATGATGATATGTCTTTAGTTAAATCAACAAATAATATTTTTGTAAAACAACCTTGTGGGTCTTTTTCGTAATTTTTTTTTCAGATTGTACACACACCTTTAGTTTGTGGGCAGGTCAATCTCGATAATGGGCTATATGAGTACCCAACCAAAATTTGTCATGAAAAGTTGCTACAAGTATTTCTGGTGCTTGGTGGTTTCCCTCATAGTCTTGGGGAACATTGTGAATAGATTCCCTCATTTGAAACATATTTCCTATAAAGATATAAAGATCACGTCCGTTTTTCATAGCATTAGAATGTTTTAGCCACACTATCCAAAATAATTTGCTGTAGTATAGTTGAGACCTTAATATGGTGGACTGAACTTTTTATACCGTCCGGTAGAACTAAACACCACTTTACTTGTTATTAATCGATTAAGATTTAGCTCCCATATATATTTTCGTCCGATTTTATTGAAAACCGAACGTTTTTCCGATTCACACGAAATTTTGAATTGGTTCTATTTTGAAGAGTATTGAGCACCAAATACCCAATGTTTTGTGCGATTGATGTCAGCATGAAGCTAGGAGAGTATAGAACAATATCAAAAAAACAAAAAAAAAATTAAGGCGACCATTCTCGGTTTAAAAAATTGATTTGTTTATTTTTAGTTAATAGTTTCAAGTGAAAATCTCAACAACTATTGAAGATATAGCCGATTTATTGTATCAGCATCAAGCGACGGTAAGAAAGCTTCTCAAACTTTTAACACAGTGTTTTTACGATATTAAAAAAACTATTCCAAAATTAAACACGTTATTCTAGACTTACATAGCTTTGTTTTGAACTATTATAAATCAGTGAAGGTCTTCCCTATCTTCCTTCTAGGATTTTAGACGAAAATAGGCATTTTCGGAAAAAAATCGTAATTACCCTTAAAATCATTTATAGATGTTCACTGATAGTAGTATAGCAAAACATTTTGTAGGCTTTGGTCCTTTTTAAATGGCTTTACTAATTTTAACCTAAATTAAAAGTCCTTAAGAATTTCAATGATTGGCACTAACTTCCTCTCTCTCTCTCTCTCTATCTCTCTAATTCGAAATGTCTCATATTCTTAACATACTTTAATATCTGCGTGGTTTTCATTTTCTGTTCATCAATATTGCATGGAGGTGTACATAGGTATGTTCAGAGGAATGCTCATCTATACTGGTCGGTAATTTGCCATGTTTAAATATTAATGTACATATGTATAAAGTGTACAGCGATTGCGTGTACGATTTGCTAGTTTTTACATCCGTTTCATTCACTTACAAAATGTTCAACACTCGTACATACATGTTGTGCAGATGTATATGTACATGAACGTGAATGTTCAAAAAAAACTATATTGAATCCAAATAAATACATGTGGCAGCAAATTATATCGTCATTACTTTAATCTTCATCACCATTATTGACATCAAAATCAACATTGGGCAATTGTGGACAGTAACAACTCATCCTGTTTGTTCAATTTTGGGGGGATGAAGAATTTCTTTGTGAATGTGTAAACATGTAGACACAGACACTTGTACAATCTGAATCTGAGAACCCATGCCAAATATATGAGGACAGCACCACTAAATCTGCCACTAGCTATGAGTTTCTTTTTATTCCATAAACATGCGAATATGGCGAATGCCTGGACTCATGGATGTGTGTTCTTCATGAATGTTAGTATGTTCACGTACATGCAAGCTTTACATAGATGTTGTTGTTGTTATTTTTTATATATTTTTAGCTCCCATATATATTTTCGTCCGATTTTATTGAAAACCGAACGTTTTTCCGATTCACACGAAATTTTGAATTGGTTCTATTTTGAAGAGTATTGAGCACCAAATACCCAATGTTTTGTGCGATTGATGTCAGCATGAAGCTAGGAGAGTATAGAACAATATCAAAAAAACAAAAAAAAAAAATTAAGGCGACCATTCTCGGTTTAAAAAATTGATTTGTTTATTTTTAGTTAATAGTTTCAAGTGAAAATCTCAACAACTATTGAAGATATAGCCGATTTATTGTATCAGCATCAAGCGACGGTAAGAAAGCTTCTCAAACTTTTAACACAGTGTTTTTACGATATTAAAAAAACTATTCCAAAATTAAACACGTTATTCTAGACTTACATAGCTTTGTTTTGAACTATTATAAATCAGTGAAGGTCTTCCCTATCTTCCTTCTAGGATTTTAGACGAAAATAGGCATTTTCGGAAAAAAATCGTAATTACCCTTAAAATCATTTATAGATGTTCACTGATAGTAGTATAGCAAAACATTTTGTAGGCTTTGGTCCTTTTTAAATGGCTTTACTAATTTTAACCTAAATTAAAAGTCCTTAAGAATTTCAATGATTGGCACTAACTTCCTCTCTCTCTCTCTCTCTATCTCTCTAATTCGAAATGTCTCATATTCTTAACATACTTTAATATCTGCGTGGTTTTCATTTTCTGTTCATCAATATTGCATGGAGGTGTACATAGGTATGTTCAGAGGAATGCTCATCTATACTGGTCGGTAATTTGCCATGTTTAAATATTAATGTACATATGTATAAAGTGTACAGCGATTGCGTGTACGATTTGCTAGTTTTTACATCCGTTTCATTCACTTACAAAATGTTCAACACTCGTACATACATGTTGTGCAGATGTATATGTACATGAACGTGAATGTTCAAAAAAAACTATATTGAATCCAAATAAATACATGTGGCAGCAAATTATATCGTCATTACTTTAATCTTCATCACCATTATTGACATCAAAATCAACATTGGGCAATTGTGGACAGTAACAACTCATCCTGTTTGTTCAATTTTGGGGGGATGAAGAATTTCTTTGTGAATGTGTAAACATGTAGACACAGACACTTGTACAATCTGAATCTGAGAACCCATGCCAAATATATGAGGACAGCACCACTAAATCTGCCACTAGCTATGAGTTTCTTTTTATTCCATAAACATGCGAATATGGCGAATGCCTGGACTCATGGATGTGTGTTCTTCATGAATGTTAGTATGTTCACGTACATGCAAGCTTTACATAGATGTTGTTGTTGTTATTTTTTATAGATTTCGCATTTGTTTTGAAAACTTTCGTTAGGTGGCCACAAGCAACAGATAACAATGTTCGAAGTTTTTGTTATAAATTGAATGAACATTATGAATTTCCTCGGAGGCCATATTCGGTACGACATACATTTAATTGTATTATTCACACACACACACTCTCTCTACGTGTTATGGCCGATATTTACGAAATTCGTACACACATTTCGCCACGAACTCACACTTATGCGCCGATACTTACGCACTGGACCCAACAGCACAACAAACAAATAACACATGTTATCATGTTGGCAATAAATAGTTGGACCCTAAAACAAATCCTGAATGGGACAGAGGAAGGAGAGAAGAACACACACAACCATGTACAAAATACACAAATAAACTTTCAATCGTCCTCTTACTCATTGATTTTCCACATTTTTTTTTCGAAAATAATTATATAATGTACTACTGTGAAATCGAAGACGCCATTAAATGCTTGGGGTTTTGTATTTGTACCCAAACCAAACCGGTGTTCGTCGTTGATTCAAAAATGATGTATAATGTTTAGAGCAAATTTTTTTTTAAATATAAATGTGTATGATAGTTATGCCTGAAATTAAATGATCTCGATGATATTTTGTTGATGCAGTTATTGTTAGAGCACTGGTTATTGGTACTGACATGCTACAATAATTTAATTCCAATATGATAGTTAAAGGATTCATAAAATAGGAATCTCACTCCTCAAATTAGTTGTAAGAACATTTTGTAAACAGAATAAAAGCATCGCCATTTTCCATTCTTCTGTTAATATCAGTCATTATCTGTCCATTTATGTAACTATGTGTTAAAATATGTATAGCGTGCATCAATGATACAGCCTCCTCAGTCGACACCCAAACTCAAATTATTTAAATTTAAGGCATACAATTGTCTAGCATGTGTAATTTAATTTGTTATAATTTAAAAATACCTTACGTTGTGCTTCGAAAATATGTTCTCCTGCTTGTAAACGTATTTATATAATTATATAATTTGATCAGGAACTAGACACTTCGTTATCAGCATTTATGAAATTATCAGAACAGTCATTGTCAATCTGACAGGATGACAGGCAGTTTTCTTGCCTTTTTCCCCGATGGAAATGAGTTCAAATTGCAAATTAATTTCCCTCCACTTGACGTTGATGGCGCCCATTCATTTCTTAATTTCGCTGCAAATTGTGAATGGAGGAGCACTGTCGAGATAATAGACATCAGAGATTATAATGATGTGATGTGATGGCTCCTTTAGCTGTTCTCCTCACTTCACGTCTAAATAGTTTTAATTACTTTGTACGTTCAATCTTGATAAACACTTCCACCTTTCCCATTGACAGCATCAACAGAAGACACCATTGCTGTCATTAAACGTTACTGCTGCAAAGGCAAGCAAGCAATGCTCCGTACCAATGGTAGTTTGGGTCATGTAACTAGAAAACTAGCTTTCAAAATTCGGAACAGTTCCAAAAGCATTTCAACAAAAAAATTTCCAATCAGTTAGTGATGACATAATTGTCTTTCAGTTAAATGGCTTTCAGGGAATTTTTTGATAATTTTCTCATTTGTAATTAAATGAGAAAATTATCAAAAAATTTTATGAAATTAAATAGTTTTTGTGTTTGGCAAACTAAATATGAAAAGGATATTATTATACGCATTACTGAACTTACATTGCTTAACTTTCTAAAGACATTGATTATTGATTGATTTATTGCTTTGAAAACAAATAGTTCTGTATATATCAATTGTACTTGGGTCCTCAAATTGTGTAAAAATTAATAGAAACTCATGAACTGATGAACTGATTTAACTTAAATCTTCTTTCCGCTGTTTATTTTGGGAAAAGAACATTACACAATTTTAAAGAACAACCAGTTAGGAAAGTAGTAAAGTCGGACTGTATGATACCCTTCATCACTTTGGGTATTCTCTCAAAGGAACATACTCATGTCTTTCTGCATCCTTTGCTAAATTTAATTTCATTCGGGCAGTTTTAGAGTCGTCTGCGTACCATGGGACACATTTATGGGAAAATTTACAGCAAAATTGATACACGCTATTCGGTACGCTGCACTGTTAAACATTTAATTTCTATCAGACATCCGTTCGAAATACATATGGAAGCTATGGCTGCATCTGCACCAAGTGCAAAATGAAAAAAATCGCTGTTGCAAACATAAATTTACTGTGAACAAAATTCATTTGGAGGGGGGGTGCCCCCCGAGCCGCCTCCCTCCCTACGTCCATGGTGTGAGCTTTATCGAAATCTGAAACGATTTTCACGAAACGTAACACACATCTCTCTAGACTTCATTCAATACGCTATGCCAAATTTCGTCCAAATTGGTGCATCATTTACATAAGATCGGAAAATTTATATGGGAATTATATCACGAAATTCAACACACATTGTTGTAGACATTATTCAGTACACTATGCCAAATTTCGTGCAAATCGTAAGATATATAGGGACTTTGGTGCACTATTTACATAAAATCGTACAATAATATATATGGGAGCTATATCTAAATCTGAACCGATTTTCACGAATCTTAGCACACATCACTCTAGACATAATTCAGTAAGCTATGCCAATTTTCGTGCACAACGTACTGAAGATAGGATAGATTAACGTCTGCCAAGTTTTACTGAAATCGGTTTAATCTATATACATATATAAAATGGAAAAAAATTGTTTGTTTGTATGTTACCGATAGACGCCAAAACCGCTGAACAGATCTTAATGAGATATACACTGTATGTCGGGGCATGCCCTGAAAGTAACATAGGCTATATGAACTTCTAAAATTCCACGTGGATGCAGAGTTATAGCATCAATAGTAAACATACCTCAAAATTTCTGAACATGAAATATGCGTATATCTTAAGAACCGTTACATGTACCGTCTTTAAAATTTGTCTGAATGACGTAGGTGTTAATACAGATCATCCATACAAAATTGAGCGTGGAACGATTGGGGAAAAATGCACTCTCCGTTGCACTTAAATAATTTACATGAAGGAAATAAAAAATGTTTCGCTTCTAGACTCAAAAACCGTTAAACCGATTTTACTGAGATTTTCATCGCATGTCGTACCATCCCAGGGAAATAATATAGACTATTCACACTTAAAAAATTTCGCGTGGATATAGAGTTATAGCATCGAAAGTAATCGTACATCTGAAATAATATTACATTTCTATTTTGTCTGAGTAACTTGGTGACAAATACGCATCATCCATATAAAAATTGGCGTGACACAATAGGGCGGAAATTTATAGCATCAAAAGTAATCATACCTCTGAACTAATATATAGTTTCTATGCATATCTTAAATAAATTGGTTCATAAACGTGTGTATTATACTCAGATAATTACACATCCAACCTTCAATGACCAATCGACTAATAATTGTTGGTCATATTATGTCATTATCAGTAATAACAATAAACACCAGTTAAATAATTCCGTTAACGTCTGCTGCTTTTCATCTCTTCAATATCATCATATAATGGATAAAAAATTGTGTAAAATGAAAAAATATTGACATTATATTTTTTTTTTTCATTTTGTCAGTTTGAAAAAAAAAATCAATTTTAGATTTTGTTTTGTTTTTACGTTTCAAAAATTTTACATCTATTGGAAAAAACGCGTATTAATTCTATAAAAGTATATATCAACAGTATAAGTGAGATATACAAATGCAAAAAGGCGGATTTTGGATAAAAAGTTATAAGATTCAAAAATCTCTGGTGGATTATCATCACAGCTGACTTGAAATGATTATGAGTTACTTAATTGTCACTCCATCTTCGGAATTGATCTTAGTTTCTTAAAAATACCATGGAATTACATGGTAAGTCCAATTATAAATCTAGGTTCGGTAAACATATAAAGTTGTGATGATGTATTCTTTTTGAAACTCTTTTTTGGCAATAAAACAAAGATACAAAATTTCAGGTTAGCAAGGATTATGCAGTAAAGATCTATGTGATATTACTCGAAGCGAGACAGGGATCCAAACCATATTATGGGCAAACTGCCGAAAATACAGAAATAAAAGTAGGTGGTAATGGCAATGAAGGGTACTGCAGTAGGTTTTCCAGAAGGGTAAATTCCATCAAATGGTAGGTTCTTTAAAAAAACATTGCATTTACGTGGACTACCCTATGTTAATACTTAAGTAGGGGCAGCGAAGCGCCACGGGTTCAGCTAGTAACACTATAAAATGGGACAACAACACTACAAAATGGGACAACAAAAAGAAACCTACCGTTATTTTTCAAAATTCAACTAGAAATATATTGCCCGGATTGCAAAGAATATATCCTATATAATTTCATATCTCACTTAACGAACTGATTTTTCACCTATGTAGGTCAACCACATAGGTTGAATTCTTGATATACATTATAAGTTCGGAAATATACCCGGTTATTAAGGGTTAAGTCGGTTCACATATAGACACAGATCACATATTTATCTTAATCGAATTTCATGTCAATGATCCTTAAGTCCGTCCGTCTGTCCGTCTGTAGATGTTAAATTGTAAACAAAATACAGGTCGCATTTATGATCCGAATTGGACGAAATTTGGCACAGTCTTTTATTTGGTTCAAGGGCGAACCCTATTGAAATTGAAGAAAAACGGTTCAGATTTACATATAGCTCCCATACATATACATATAGCTTCCATATATAGTTTTGACCGATTTGATGTAAATGGTGCAAGAAAGTCCCAAATATATCTTTCGATTTGCGAAAAATTTTGCACTGTGTAATGAATTTACCTGTGTCAAATTTCGAGAAAATCTATTTAACGTAAATGGGGCACCAAAGTCCCTATATATCTTTCGATACGCACGAAATTTGGCATGGAGTACTGAATTAGGTCCAGAAAGACGTGTGTTAAGTTTCGAGAAAATCGATTCAGATTTAGATATAGCCCCCATATATAGTTTTGTCCGATTTTATGTAAATGGTGTACACAAGACCCTATATATATATATAATTGGCCGACCCGAGTTTGGCCGGTCGGCAAACAATGTCTTGTCTTGAAATTGGTTCAGATTTACATATAGCTCCTATACATACTTTCGTCCGATTTTAAGTAAATGGTGCCGCCCCCCTGCGTACGTCCCTGGCCCTCATAATATTGTACCCCCATATGCGAATTTTTGGCACGTTTCTCATAACGGTATCACGATATCTTCGCGCTTAAAATTGTTAATAAGGACCCAAGTCTGTATTTTAAGAATTTGAACACGTTTTCAGCCGAATTCAATTTTCAATGATTTTTTTCTCACGTATTTTTAGGAACGTTCAAGGCCCAATATTATCATGAGTTTCTTCCTAGGAACACCATATTAATTTTAGATATTCTGATTGACAACCTAATGATGGAGGGTAATAAACGTTCGGCCGGGCAGAACTTAACATCGTTTTTACTTGTATATATTTCGAAGGTTTTAATAGCATTATATATATAAATA
>NW_026876519.1:0-19822 GCF_032173495.1 Musca vetustissima | reverse complement strand
ATCGTATAAAGAGATTGCTGATCGCTTTGCTGTTACCCCAGTTCGAAAGGCCTTTCATCGTGGGAGTTCAATCGATCATCAAGTAAGTTCAAATTCTCTTATATCGTACCGCATTGAACAAGCACAAATCATTGGGTTTTTTGTGAGAGTAACTGTTCCGTTATCTCTCTGGGTTTTGCCTATTGCACTCATTTAATTGGGAATATACATGCTAATTTATAAAAATATAATTATAAATTATTTTAAAAACCAAATTAATTGAATTAATTCTTTTAAAGGATTCCTTTATTTGTGTTTGTTCAATGTTAATTTGTTTCCTGTGTACATACGATTGCCAATGGATATGCCAATGTTACACTGAACAATAACAGACGAAGTGCTGTTAACCTACCTTCGTTAACATTTCAATGAGAGCTACAGTTTTGAAAGCACTGTTTGCATTGCTTCTACTGTATGTTTCATTTATATTTTTTTTTTTGGCATATCTGTTGACATCGGCAATTAAATACTTATTTTTATATTTGGTGTGATTATTGAATAAAATTAAAAAAAAAAAGAAAAAAAAAACTATTTGATCAAATCGAATGCTGTTAACATACTCGTATGTATGTATGTTTGTACATACGGTTGTAACAAAGCAGGTCGTTGACACAACAGCTGATTTGCTGTGAAACAAAAAGCAAATGTAACGATCATACACACATACATTTTTCTTTTGCGGTACATACTGATATGAAATATTTTTGTTTGGTGATTATTTGATTGTTTTTCTCTTCGAATGTTTTTATTGAAAATATTATAAATTTTGATATAAAAAAATAATGTTATGTTTGTGATATAATTTAATTTAATTATTCATTTTTTTATTTTTCCTTCAAATTTCAAATATGATCTTATATACCTAAAATTTTTGAAATTAAGTTTTTTTCATGATTTTTTTTGTAGTATTCATAATTATTAGGTTTGTTTTATTATTTTTTGTTATTATTTTTCTGATGCGTTAGGATTATGGATTTATTATTATTCTTGAATTTAGTATTACAATTTAATTCGAATTTCTTCGAGATTGTATGATTTTGTTGTGTCTAGCTATAGGCTGAAAAAAATGATATTTTTGATTATGAATAAAAATTGGAATTATTTGAATATGGCTTAAACGTTTTTTGAGGTTTGATTTTGAAGCTGACAACATCATTAATTTTGTATAAAACCTTTTCAAACGTTGGTGCAAACGTTTTGGTTTGACCTTTCGATTGGTTTACAACATCCCCTGGTCGTTGGTGTGGAATTGCATATATTTGCTTAGCCTGCTGTTTTTCTTTGATATCCTGGTGATACCATAAAATTAAGAATTTGATATAATAATTGGTAAGATTTCCTGTTTATATGAAAGTCCAATTTGCTTAGCGCTGATTTTTCTATTGTGCATTTCAATCTGTTTTTAGGAATAACCTTTTCCCCGGTGCATTTTGCATACCGACATCCCCTTCACTCTACAAGTGTGTTTTTTTTTGCCCAGAGAGGAGACTGAGATTCTGTCGGAGATTGGATTTAGTTGTTAGAGTGCGTTGGTTACAGCGAGTGCTGCCGATTACATCTCGCATAAAGTAAAGTTCGGCATAGAAAAGTCAGTGATTTAACTCACAAAATGATGTCTGAATCAGTTTTTAAATAACCAACAGTGAAATCGGGAAAAAAACCTACAAAAAAATATATACTAATTTCAACCCGAATTGCTTTGAAGAAAATCTAATTTAATTTATTTTATAAAAATTCTGAGAGAGAGAGAGAGATAAAAAAAATATATTGAAAGTGAAACAATCAAACTTAAAACTAAAACGAAAATTAAGAGCAAAAGAGTGTGTGTGTGTACTTGGTAATGTAAAAAAAAAATCATAATTTTCTATACCTTCTTCTTGTAAAAAAAGTAAAAAAACAACAACAAAAATATAATCAGTACTAGAAGAAGAAGAAGAGTCACACAAAATATTCAAATACGCATTTACTTACACCGAAATAGTGTTATGGTATTAAATATCGTATAAAGAGATTGCTGATCGCTTTGCTGTTACCCCAGTTCGAAAGGCCTTTCATCGTGGGAGTTCAATCGATCATCAAGTAAGTTCAAATTCTCTTATATCGTACCGCATTGAACAAGCACAAATCATTGGGTTTTTTGTGAGAGTAACTGTTCCGTTATCTCTCTGGGTTTTGCCTATTGCACTCATTTAATTGGGAATATACATGCTAATTTATAAAAATATAATTATAAATTATTTTAAAAACCAAATTAATTGAATTAATTACTGCATACTAATTCTTTTAAAGGATTCCTTTATTTGTGTTTGTTCAATGTTAATTTGTTTCCTGTGTACATACGATTGCCAATGGATATGCCAATGTTACACTGAACAATAACAGACGAAGTGCTGTTAACCTACCTTCGTTAACATTTCAATGAGAGCTACAGTTTTGAAAGCACTGTTTGCATTGCTTCTACTGTATGTTTCATTTATATTTTTTTTTTGGCATATCTGTTGACATCGGCAATTAAATACTTATTTTTATATTTGGTGTGATTATTGAATAAAATTAAAAAAAAAGAAAAAAAAAACTATTTGATCAAATCGAATGCTGTTAACATACTCGTATGTATGTATGTTTGTACATACGGTTGTAACAAAGCAGGTCGTTGACACAACAGCTGATTTGCTGTGAAACAAAAAGCAAATGTAACGATCATACACACATACATTTTTCTTTTGCGGTACATACTGATATGAAATATTTTTGTTTGGTGATTATTTGATTGTTTTTCTCTTCGAATGTTTTTATTGAAAATATTATAAATTTTGATATAAAAAAATAATGTTATGTTTGTGATATAATTTAATTTAATTATTAATTTTTTTATTTTTCCTTCAAATTTCAAATATGATCTTATATACCTAAAATTTTTGAAATTAAGTTTTTTTCATGATTTTTTTGTAGTATTCATAATTATTAGGTTTGTTTTATTATCTTTTGTGATTATTTTTCTGATGCGTTAGGATTATGGATTTATTATTATTCTTGAATTTAGTATTACAATTTAATTCGAATTTCTTCGAGATTGTATGATTTTGTTGTGTCTAGCTATAGGCTGAAAAAAATGATATTTTTGATTATGAATAAAAATTGGAATTATTTGAATATGGCTTAAACGTTTTTTGAGGTTTGATTTTGAAGGGTAGGAAAAGTGGGAGAATAAAAATTGGGTTTATCATGATGTCTTTGATTTTGTTTACTTTTTGGTGGATCATTTGATAAACAGGATGGGTGGGCTTATCATGCAACTACCAACTATGCATGACTGTTACATACTGTGATGACAATTAATCCTCTTTTCTTTCTTTTCTGTCTGGACTATAGTAGAATTTCCTCTAGTTTTTCTCTCTTTTAAGTATCTTTCTATTTTTCTTGTGAATTTGCACGCATTATATTATTAAACTGGTAGTGACTACGGACAAGAAACAAATTGAATTTTGGCAAAGATCCCCCCCATACGACGAGCAATAAGGCTGGATAAATATGCGTGCCAGGCCATAGAATTCAATCCGATAAATTTGCATAGCAATTTCAACCTAGCTATCCGATACATACTACACTTCTCTATACTTTTTCGTCCGAATCCGATACAAAACGTTTGGCCGATTGCATACCGAATTGCGTGTTTCAAGTTTGGCTTGAAATTGTCTAGATTTATCGATGGCCCTCCAAAGATTATAAGTCTATACTATTGACAGAATATTGTACATACGCGAACAAAATCATTAAATCGGTATATGTAAATGAACATTTGTTTAATATACATAAAGTGGTGAAGAGTATCATAAAGCCAGCCTTGTCCGATTTTTAAACTTTTCTTACTTTTATTTTAATGTAGAACCAACCAACTATTTCTCTGCTAGTTATGCTGTGTATTCCACAATAATCACATTCAATAAAACTTTAAATTAAATAACTTAAGAAAATCCACATATTTCTGTTATAATATTAATGACTTTCCGAACAACTGAAATAATCTCAACCAGTAAGGAAAGTTGTAAAGTCGGACGGGGCCGACTATATGATACCCTTCACCACTTTAGGTATATTCAATAGATGAATCCTAACAGACGTCGCATTTTTAAAGAACCAGTAAAATGAAATTGGATCCATAAACATGTCATTCTGCAAACGATACTAAATTTTTCATTTGGTCAGATATAGAAGCTATATCTAAATCTGAACCGATTTTTACGAAACTAAACACACATCATTCTAGACCTAATTCATTACGCTGTGCTAAATTTCGTGCAATCCGAAAGATATTAAGGGACTTTGGTACACTATTTACATTAAATCGGACGAAAATATATATGGGAACTATATCTAAATCTGAACCGATTTTCACAAAACTTAACACACATCATTCTAGACCTTATTCATTACGCCGTGCTAAATTTCATGCAAATCGAAAGATATATAGGGATTTTGGTGCACCATTTACATTAAATAGGACAAAAATATATATGGGATCTATATCTAACTCTGGACCGATTTTCATTCTAGACCTAATTCAGTACGCTGTACCAAATTTCGTGCAAATCGAAATATATATAGAGACTTGGGTACATCATTTACATTAAATCGGACGGATATATATATACATATATATATGTATATATATAAATATATATATATATATGGGATCTATGTCTAAATCTGGACCGATTTTCAGGAAACTTAACACACATCATTCTAGACCTAATTTAGTACACTGTGCCAAATTTCGTGCAAATCGAAAGATATATAGGGACTTTGGTACACAATTTACCTTAAATCGGACGAAGATATATATGGGAGCTATATCTAAATCTGAACCGATTTTCCCGAAACTTAGCACACATCATTCTAGAGTTAATGGAATACGATACGCTAAATTTCGTGCAAATAGAAAAATATATAGGGACTTAGGTGGACCATTTACATTGAATCGGGCGAACCTATATATGGGAGCTATATCTAAATCTGAACCGATATTCATGAAACTCAGCACACATCATTTTAGGCCTAATTCATTACGCTGTGCCAAATTTCGTGCAAATCGAAATATATATAGGGACTTTGGTGGACCATTTACATTGAATCGGGTGAACCTATATATGGGAGCTATATCTAAATCTGAACCGATTTTCATGAATCTCCGCTCACATAATTTTAGGCCTAATTCATTACGCTGTGCCAAATTTCGTGCAAATCGAAAGTTATATAGGGACTTTGGTGCACCATTTATATAAAATCGGACGAAACTATATATGGGAGCTATATCTAAATCTGAACCGATTTTCATGAAACTCAGCAGACATCATTCTGGGCCTAATTCATTACGATTTTCCAAGTTTCGGAAGATTTGGAAGATATATAGGTACTTTTTACATTAAATCGGACGAATATATATATGGGAGCTATATCTAAATCTGAACCGATTTTTCCCAATTTCAATAGGGTTCGTCCTTGGGCCAAATAAGTGACATATGCCAAATTTCATTCCAATCGGATTATAAATGCGACCTGTACTTTGTTCACAAAAATACATGGACGGACGGACAGACGGACGGACATGCGAAAATCGACTCAGAAAATGATTCTATGCATATTCTCAAAAGGAACCATGTGTCTATCTCGTTTCCTTTTGCCTGTTACAAACATATGCACAAAGACATAATACCCTGTACCACAGTGTGGTGAAGGGTATAATAACGTGTGAATGTTCGATTTTATCGTACTCGAATCAAACATTTTATCACATCATCAACTCGAAGATGTGCAGCTAGTATTTGTCTTTTCTTTTTGCAAAATTTTTGCAATTACTTGGCATTTTCAATTGAGGAATTACACACAATAGAGCATCGATGAACATATTTTCATTTATAATGGCATACGATAAGAATTCTGAACAAGAAGAAGCAGCTGGAAAGGTAAACAGTGAAACGTAAATATTTGAGGACATAAAGAAGAAGAAAAAATGGAAATATTAAATGTATGCAATTAAAGATGTTTAAATGACCAAAGAAGGCTTTATTAAATTAAGGGATTTTGGGATTGATTACATTTATGAAATTGACAAACTTCAACAATTTTTAAATAATTTTCATATAACACTTAGACGAAATTTCTGGAATTTTAAGTATGTTTAAATTTTCTATTGTGGAATGAATTTTATATGGTTTCAAAAATATTTATGTATATATAATTCCCTCCATTAAAGTTTCAATTATGGTATTTGTAGATGATATCCTTTCTTTGTCTTCGTATCCTAATGGATTTCTGTATTATTTTCCGTATTTAAATCTTCATTGCATAGTTTTACACAGTTTTTTTTTCGTTTAGCAATTGCATTTACTCACATTCCCAAACAAAGTTATCGTGGCATCGCTAGGAAGAAAATAATCGCAGCAACTCATGCACAATGTAGTAAAATGTTGGTGATGAGCAAATACGTGAGTCAATAACATAATTTGAGGAGCCGATTATAAAAAATGTGAAAACGAAAAAACGAGGCTGATATTAGTTTGAACATAGTTCTGGGAAGATTTTGAACAGTACACAGGAATTTATGATGAATACTTATAAATACTTATTCGTGATAAATACTTATTCCAAGTTCCAACAAATATTGAATGTAACCAGTAAGGAAAGTAGTAAAGTCGGACGGAGCCGACTATATGATACCCTTCACCACATTGTGTATATTCAACAGATGAGTCCTAAGAGACGTCGCATTTTGTAACAGTCTGATTTTTTTGAGTGTTAAATTTTTTTTTAAATTTTGTTTATGTTACCGGTCTGGGATGCTTGAATGGTATTAGGAAGGCTGAGCTCGTCGGATTGGGGGAGTTCTTTCCACACCAGTAACTATTAACTGTTCAAAGAGAAATATATTGTAACCATTTCAAGACTTACATTTTATGCTTACTTAACACAATTTTAGAATCAGTCGTAACTGTACGAGTGGTGTTTTCTCGTAGGGACACCTCATATATTAAATACTCCCACCCACTGCAAAGCATAAGTAACTAGTGTCCATGATTCTCATTTTTAGTTACTTCCCTAATAAAATACGAGACCCTACTATACCGTTAAGTTATCGCCATCAACAGTTTCAATAAATAGTTAATTGTTTCATGTTAACCCATTTATAATTAATTTATCAAAAAAAAATTAAATTCCTTACGAAATATAGATATAAGCATATGGTTTAAATCGAATACACTTTTAAGAGTGTCATAATTTAACATTAATAATTTTAAATTAATGAACAATAGAAGTATTAATTATTATGAACAAAAATTAATATAATTTATATAATCTGCATGTTAATTGCGTACTTACTCAACTGATACGAAGTTGGATTAAATGCTGGAATAATCTTTACAGGTTATGTAACCTTTTTGTTGACAAAAAAAACTGCCGCTGGATCGAGCTCAATACATGCGGGACGTGCTATTTCTGAAAATATAAACATAACCTAAAAGCATACCTAATTCAATCTCCTTTTTGTATATATATTTAATATGATGTAGGCAAAAATTTTCTTTGTATTAAAAGAATATTTAATCACGGTGGAAGCCGTGCATAATAAAGAATTTACTACGATAAAATCAAAGATGCAAGTTATAAAAAAAATATTTTACAATTTCAGTATTTAATTACTTATTAGCTAAGAATTCAATCAAAATTATAAAGAAATTATTAAAATGGAACATTTTACAAGTTGAAATTTCGAAAGAAATTAAGCAATAATTTAATTATGACCAGAATGGTTATATCTTAAAATGTTTTGAACATATTTAAAAATTTAGTTGTCTTTTTATAAACAATTTTCTTGATTTAATATATCTGGCGGAGACAGCTTTTGGGTTATCAATCAGATTATCATCGTTAAGCTGTACCTTTCAACCACATTTTCTACCTCTTTTTTGAGCACCATACATTTGCCAGCAGATATCGAAAAATCAAGTGGATGTTTGTAAGTACGTTGAATACAGGAAAAGGCAGGAAAATTGTATGTCTCCAAACTGGAAAATTGTCTGATCCAACCGGTTTTTCCCCACTAGGAAAATTCTCTTAGTTTTCCAACTCTCTCGGTTTTCCAATTCCGGATTTCCGTGGTTTAATTTTACGGTAATTATCTTTTTCACTCCTCATTTGATTACTTTATTTCATTATCAATTTAAGATTTTTGTGTTTTTTTAAGTTTATCAGAGTTATTTGAGTTTCTTAATTGTACGACAATGTAATTTTTTTTTTTTTTTTGTGATAAAGTCAGATTTCTTTAGAGAACAGAATAACTGGTGTTGTCGACGGTCTGAATAGAAGAGAGCGATCGGTTTTTTTAACTTTCAGCATTACCCTTAGCAACAGACAGAAGCTAATTATTGTTTCAATTAATTTTGTAGTTTAGCTTTTTTTGAAACAATATATATGAAGCGGTATTCTTGCATTTACCAAAAACTTTTCTCACTACATTGAGTAAATTGGAGACTGCACCACTTGAGGCTACCGCGGCATTATAACAGTTCGTTCTCTACTTGTTATAATAAGGGGATCACAAAAGAGGAGAACATGACATACGTTTATAGCAAAGAGCAATAAAAAATGTTGGCTCTCTAACTGCTCGCTTTGGAATTGTTATACTGACGGGGGAATAACCGAAAGGGGAGAATACAGAGTTAAACCGTTCTTTACAAAGTAATATTCCAGAGCTGTCCTACCCTTGGGTTAATTCGCAAAAATCTGCTACAAACCTTCTTTGCAGTCCGAGTAAGACAAGGACGAAAATAAGGAAAACAGATTAGGACTAATGCTACGTGGGGCCCGACCATACCCTGAGATAAATTTAGCTGTGTTTTAAAATGGCTTTAGATCTTTGGCGTGATAACGACCAATATATTTTCCGTTTAATGTTTCCAGATCGTAACAGGAGGAACCAATTTTTTGTTTAATCCTACACTTCACATATGGAGGTAAAAGTTTCGAGTTAATTCCTTTTTTAAAATCGGACTGTTGGAACGATTTACGATATACTTCCTGTCCGACTTTGTATTGTATATCTTTTCAGCGGGTGTTGTAGCTCCTTGTAGCTTTTTCGAGCGCTACTACTAAGTTTTCTTTGATTTGGTCATGTAGTAATTGGAGTTTAGAATCATTTGAAATACAGTTAAACTGCCCTTCTGTCATACAACCTAATTTATCTATGACATCATATGATGAACCATGCAAGACCATATTATAACCAAATACTCCAAAGTATGGTGAACATTTTATGGCCTCATGAAAATCACTACGAAGTATGCTAGCTATTTTGGAAACATGGGCATCCCACTGATCCTGCTTTCCTTTCAATAATATTCTCAATTTAATAATAAATTCTCGGTTACATCTCTCCGAGGCATTGGCTTGCGGACTATATAACGCAGTTTTTATGTGTTTTACCCCATAAACACGCAGAAAATCAACCATTTGCGCAGAGACAAATTGAAAACCATTGTCGGAGTGTATATACTGAGGTACACCGAACTGATGAAAAATGTTTTCTTCCAAGAATTTTATAATGAAGAAGCTAGTAGCTTTTTTCAATGGTTTCAAAAAAATGTATTTAGTAAAATGATCAATAGCTACGAACACCATCGAGTTGCCTGCTTTAGTTCTAGGATACGGGCCTAATAAATCCATGTAAATCCTTTGAAAGGGACGATCTGTCACCATTTGTTTACCCATTAAAGGTCTTAAAATTTGATTCGAGGGTTTTACCGATTTGCATATATCACAGCTTGAAACATATTTCTTTATATCTTTTGCCATATTTGGCCAAAAATATTTATTTTTAATTCTTTGTAAGGTTTTGCTGAAGCCACCGTGACATGACACAATGTTATGTGTTCGTTCAATTAGATCAGCTCTTAGCATGGAAGGAACCCATAATTTCCACAGTGAATCTTCATCTTCAAATACTCCTTTTCTAAATTTAACCCTTTGGTAAATGTAACCATCAGAAACAACAGTATCAGGGAATTTTTCGGGATCTGATTGGAAAACAGAAATTAGGTTTAAATATTCATTTGATTTGAATTCTTCGGAAGCAAGATCGATTTCTGGCGATACTAATTCGTCAGCTATATTAATCTCATCTACATCTAACCTGGAAAGAGCATCCGGTACAATATTAGCGGATCCTTTTCGATATTCTATTTCGAAATAAAATCTTTGCAACTTCAAACTCCATCTACCTAATCGACCGGATAAGTCCTTTTGCGACATAAGCCAGCGCAAGCTGTGATGATCCGTTATAATTTTAAATGGAAGTCCTTCGACATACGGCCGGAACCGTTTCAAGCACACAATCGCGGCAAAACACTCCAACTCCGTTACCGTATAATTTTTTTGAGACTTATTCAATTTTTGAGAAACATAAGCAATTGGATGTTCTTTATCGTCATCACCCTTTTGAGTCAAAACTCCTCCTACCGCTACCCTCGAAGCGTCGCATTGTGTAGTGAACAATTTCTTAAAATTCGGTTGAACTAGCACCGGTGCTGTTGTCAAAGCGTGCTTTAGGTTATCAAAAGATACCTTGGCTTCATCAGTTAAGGTAAATACTTTAGACTTTTTTAAACAATCGGTTAGCGGAGCAGCTAAATGTGCATAATTCGCAATAAATTGCCGGTACCATCCAGTCATGCCAATATACCTACGGATCTTACGAGGGGTTTTGGGAATTGGAAAGTTGTATACTGCCTCGACTTTATCGGGATTTGTCCTCAAACACCCTTGACCCACAATTTAACCCAGATACTTGATTTCCTTTTAATCCGGCGTTAGGTTAATCCGGCGTTAGATAAGCATTTGGCGACCTCTTCCAACATTTCAATGTGACCTTTAAAATCCGATGTGCATACCAACAAATCATCTAAATAGATGAATACGTTTTCTCTGAGTCGGCTAGGGATAACTTTATCCATTAGTCGACTCATTCTTTGAGCCGCGTTGCAGAGTCCAAACGGCATTACTGTAAAATGGTACAATGGCCGTCCAGGCACTGCAAAGGCTGTTTTCTCTTTGGATTCCTCATTTAAAGGTATTTGCCAATACGCATCTTTAAGGTCAATACCCGATATGAAATGAGTATCCTGTAATCGGCTCAAAAGGCCATTGATATGTGGGAGAGGATACGCATCTTTTTTGTCAGGGAATTCAATTTCCTGGAGTCTAGACAAAGACGTATTTTGCCTGGTTTTCGGACTAAAACTATTGGACTACAATAAGGGCTGTTGCTCTCCTCTATAACCCCCAAGGATAACATACGATCTAGCTCTTTGTAAGCTTCTTCCTGTCTAGGGGGTGAAAGAGGATAGTGTTTGATTTTAAATGGCTCTGACTGACCAGTATCTATACTGTGAACTTCTAAGGTCGTTCGACCTAAACCCAGGTTTTTAAAAGATGGAAATTTATCAACTACACGTTTTTAATCATATAATTGGAAATCGGTCAAACTGTGCATATTTTCGTTGGAGGTCATGAAAGCTTCACTGTCTAGAGAAACTTCAGAGATGAATATTTCTGGAGCGATGTTAAAAATCCTCCAAAAATTAATTCCAAGATACACTTGTTGTTGTAATGCAGGAGATAAATAAAATATAATTTTTTTTTGAAACATTTTTGAAAGTGACTGGTAATTCTACAAACCCAATAACATTTTGTGAACCTCCATCGGCTGTCTTTAATGAGCTATATAATGGTGTAAATTGAACTTGTAATGTCTTTAAAAGATCTATGCAGCCTTTACCCAACACACTTATTGATGCACCCGAATCGAGCAGGCCAAAAACTTCCAGTTCACCTAAATTAATCTTAGCATACGGTCTTGAATCCTGATTATCATTAATGCAAGTAGCTTCTACCAATTTGGTGTAAGCTTTTCGTTTTTGAAAGCGTTCTCGACATTTCAATATCTTTCTAGGCAATGTTTTTTACTGAAAATTCTGTTTTTAATATCTTCATACCGCCGTTTTCTTTCATGCAAAGATAATTGAGGATTTATTTGATTAAATGAAGAATGGCTTTTGGGATGTAAATAAGACCGGTTGTCACTGTCATTTGTTATTGAAATAGAGGTTGTATTAATGTGCTTATCTTTGGAGGGATTTTCTTCGGTGAAGGAGACACCCTCATTCACTCGTTCACTCTCCTGTTTTCCTGGTGTTTCTTTGGACACTGTGGTGTTGTCACATTCTTTTCTCCACAGCGATAACAAAAAATAGTTCTTATATTGGAAGGACAATCATAATAAGAATGACCAGTTTGGTCACAGTTCCAACATTTAAATCTAGAAGTGTCTATTTCTTTTCTCGCATTATTGGAATGTTTATTGGAGTTAAGTGCATCTACTTCATAATCAGTCTCAAGATTACTGTCTAGTCCGGCAACATCCTCTACTTCCGAAACAAACATACGTTTCTTATTCTGATATTGTCTTCTTAAATACCTTTCGGCTTTCCTTCCGGTGTCTCTCAAGCTATCGAGGTCAATGGAGTCGTCCATAAAGAGCAACCCTCCAATGGCATCTTTTACATTATTTTTAACCAGATCGATCAATTTAATGTCACTCATTGGCTGTGATAAACGGGAATTCATAGAAATAATCTCTGTAAAGAAATCGTCGAATGACTCTTTTGGTAATTGTCTTCTTTCTATTATTTTCACTATTTTGTCGCACTCATTTTCTGCTCTACCGAACTGCTTTTTCATGGCTCTCTTTAATTCATTTAATGTTGTATTTGGAGCCTGTCTTAAATATGCCCAAAACCAAGTCTCCGCTTTTCCTTTTAATAAAATGTGGAAACTCGCAATAAGGGATTCATCTGAGCAGTTACTCCGTTTAGATAGAGTATCGACTTTAAATAAAAAGTCAGAAACATCGTCTGTCCCATCATAACATATATTCCATTTATCATTTTTTACAGAGACGTTTGATGACCGCGAATCAGTGCGGGAATTATTCCAGCTTTCATTAAAAGAACGATCATTATTGGATATAGGCTCTCTAGTTATACCGCTTGGATTATCATTACCTCCAGCACGATTTCTATTACCACCTAAACTATCCGCCAAGACTTGTCTTAAGGCAGAAAATTCATTCATGACAACATTTTCTAAGCGGGACGTTATATCGGCTACTCCATTTGCCGTTACTGTATTAATGCTTTGTTGGGAGGTCCCGGGTGGATTATTTGGTTCAGACATGTCTAATTGATTGTTACTAGCCTGTTGACTTTGAAGCGCTCTAGATCTGGTCCTAATAGGACTTATATTGAAACAACGCCCTGTGTTAGCCTGAACCTCCGAGTCTTCGTCAAAAGTATACTCAATACTCAATATGCAATATTCCTACCAGCCGGATCTTCACTAACTGACAAACTAGCTACTTTACGTTTTCTTGGCATCACTCACACCAAGCTCCAACCTCAATTTATTATATGCTTCTATTACCAAGCACGAATGTAGTATTATATTATTTATAGTATTAGTATATTAAGTTATTTCTTTCTTTTTTGTTTTTGGAATTGTTGATGGCAAACGATAACAAAACCGTTTAGTAGGATCTTAGTTACGACTTACGATCTAAAAAAACATCCCCTTTTAATTTTGATATTATTTCCAATCTATGTAGCAATAAAACTCCGAATTTACTGATTCAGTACGTTTTTGACTTACATAAATTAATAATATAACTATTGAAACTACATGGTAATATATTTAAAAATTAGTGTCCTGTAGGAAGTGCTATAAAAAAGATCAAACTCACTTTAATTGAAATTTTAGACTCCCTCTTACATGAACACTTTACTGAGATTACAAAAATGTTAGACCTATAACAACAATATGATCTCAAAAGTTCCGAAAACATATGACATGAAATAGGTAGAATTAGAAGTTAAAAATAACGAACAACTACGCTAAACTCTTTTCGAATTACAACGCGGACTCGCTATAAAAAAACTATACGATATTAACAAATCCTTAAACTTGCTAATCGCGTTGGGCGCCATTCTCTTTTTGTAACAGTCTGATTTTTTTGAGTGTTCAATTTTTTTAAATTTTGTTTATGTTACCGGTCTGGGATGCTCGAATGGTATTAGGAAGGCTGAGCTCGTCGGATTGGGGGAGTTCTTTCTACACCAGTAACTATTAACTGTTCAAAGAGAAATATATTGTAACCATTTCAAGACTTAAATTTTATGCTTACTTAACACAATTTTAGAATCAGTCGTAACTGTACGAGTAGTGTTTTCTCGTAGGGACACCTCATGTATTAAATACTCCCACCCACTGTAAAGCATAAGTAACTAGTGTCCATGATTCTCATTTTTAGTTACTTCCCTAATAAAATACGAGACCCTACTATACCGTTAAGTTATCGCCATCAACAGTTCCAATAAGTAGTTAATTATTCCATGTTACCAATTTATAATTCATTTATCAAAAAAAAATTAAATTCCTTACGAAATATAGATATAAGCATATGGCTTAAATCGAATACACTTTTAAGAGTGTCATAATTTAACATTAATAATTTTAAATTAATGAACAATAGAAGTATTAATTATTATGAACAAAAATTAATATAATTTATATAATCTGCATGTTAATTGCGTACTTACTCAACTGATACGAAGTTGGATTAAATGCTGGAATAATCTTTACAGGTTATGTAACCTTTTTGTTGACAAAAAAAACTGCCGCTGGATCGAGCTCAATACATGCGGGACGTGCTATTTCTGAAAATATAAACATAACCTAAAAGCATACCTAATTCAATCTCCTTTTTGTATATATATTTAATATGATGTAGGCAAAAATTTTCTTTGTATTAAAAGAATATTTAATCACGGTGGAAGCCGTGCATAATAAAGAATTTACTACGATAAAATCAAACATGCAAGTTATAAAAAAAATATTTTACAATTTCAGTATTTAATTACTTATTAGCTAAGAATTCAATCAAAATTATAAAGAAATTATTAAAATGGAACATTTTACAAGTTGAAATTTCGAAAGAAATTAAGCAATAATTTAATTATGACCAGAATGGTTATATCTTAAAATGTTTTGAACATATTTAAAAATTTAGTTGTCTTTTTATAAACAATTTTCTTGATTTAATATATCTGGCGGAGACAGCTTTTGGGTTATCAATCAGATTATCATCGTTAAGCTGTACCTTTCAACCACATTTTCTACCTCTTTTTTGAGCACCATACATTTGCCAGCAGATATCGAAAAATCAAGTGGATGTTTGTAAGTACGTTGAATACAGGAAAAGGCAGGAAAATTGTATGTCTCCAAACTGGAAAATTGTCTGATCCAACCGGTTTTTCCCCACTAGGAAAATTCTCTTAGTTTTCCAACTCTCTCGGTTTTCCAATTCCGGATTTCCGTGGTTTAATTTTACGGTAATTATCTTTTTCACTCCTCATTTGATTACTTTATTTCATTATCAATTTAAGATTTTTGTGTTTTTTTAAGTTTATCAGAGTTATTTGAGTTTCTTAATTGTACGACAATGTATTTTTTTTTTTTTTTTTTTTTTGTGATAAAGTCAGATTTCTTTAGAGAACAGAATAACTGGTGTTGTCGACGGTCTGAATAGAAGAGAGCGATCGGTTTTTTTAACTTTCAGCATTACCCTTAGCAACAGACAGAAGCTAATTATTGTTTCAATTAATTTTGTAGTTTAGCTTTTTTTGAAACAATATATATGAAGCGGTATTCTTGCATTTACCAAAAACTTTTCTCACTACATTGAGTAAATTGGAGACTGCACCACTTGAGGCTACCGCGGCATTATAACAGTTCGTTCTCTACTTGTTATAATAAGGGGATCACAAAAGAGGAGAACATGACATACGTTTATAGCAAAGAGCAATAAAAAATGTTGGCTCTCTAACTGCTCGCTTTGGAATTATTATACTGACGGGGGAATAACCGAAAGGGGAGAATACAGAGTTAAACCGTTTTTTACAATGTAATATTCCAGAGCTGTCCTACCCTTGGGTTAATTCTCAAAAATCTGCTACAATTTTTAAAGGACCAGTAAAATGAAATTGGATCAATTTCATTCTGCAACCGATACTAAATTTTTCATTTGGTCAGATATAGAAGCTATATCTAAATCTGAACCGATTTCAGGAAACTTAATACAAATCATTCTAGACCTAATTCATTACGCTGTGCCAAATCTCGTCGAAATCGAAAGATATATAGGGACTTTGGTGCACCATTTACATTAAATCGGACGAAATATATATGAGAGCAATATCTAAATCTGAACCGATTTTCAGGAAACTTAACACACATCACTCTAGGACTAATACATTACGCTGTGCCAAATTTCGTGCAAATCGAAAGATATATATGGAATTTGGTGCATTATTTACATTAAACCGGACGAAAATATATATGTGAGCTATATCTTAATCTGAACCGATTTTCACGAAATTTAAAACACATCGTTCTAGGCTAAATTCATTACGCTGTGCCAAATTTCGTGCAAATCGAAAGATATATAGGGACTTTGTTGCACCATTTACATTACATCGGATGAAAATATATATGGGAGCTATATCTAAATCTGAATCGATTTTCACGAAATTTAACACACATTATGCTAGACTTAATTCATTACGCTGTGCTGAATTTCGTGCAAATAGGAAGATAAATAGGAGCTTTGGAGCACCATTTACATTAAATTGGGCGAAAATATTTATGTGAGCTATATCTAAATCTGAACCGAACCCATTCCTATAGCGTTCGTCCTTGAGACAAATAAGTGATCTGTTCCAAATTTCATTCAAATCGGATCATAAATGCGACCTGTACGTTGGGTATAAAAATGCTTAAAATTGTCAAAAAAAAAAAAAAAAAAAAAAAACAGTAAGCAAATTAGTAAAGTCGGACGGGGCCGACTATATGATACCCTTCACCATTATGGGTATATTAAACAGGACTATTAACATGAAATTGGATGAAATAAAATATGTGATATTTATCTAAATGTGAAACGACCTAAATCTATCCATAAACATGTCATTCGTTCGTTACAATAGGACAAAAGTATGTAAATCGACTTCAAACAAATATCAATAGGTCAACCGTTGGGCTACGTCTGTACTGTACTAGAAAACGCAACTACGTTATTCTATGCTCAATTTTGTACGTTGTGCAAAATTTGATGTCAATCTGACTAGCATGAGGAGTTTGATGCCCAACTTACTTAAAATCGGGCGAAAATATATATATGGGAGCTATATCTAAACCTTGACCGATTTTCACGAAACTTGACCGACATCACTATATGCTCAATTCGGTATGTTATGCAAAATTTCGGCACATCGAAGGATATATAGGGACGTTGGTGCACCATTTAATCGGACGAAACTATATATCGGAGCTATATCTAAGTCTTGACCGATTTTCTCGAAACTTGGCAGACATCACTCTAGGCTCAATTCAGTACGTTAAGCCACAATTCGTGCAAATCGAAAGACATATAGGGACTTTGGTGCACCATTTACATAAAATCGGACGAAACTATATATGGGAGCTATATCTAAGTCTGGACCGATTTTCTCGAAACTTGGCAGACATCACTCTAGGCTCAATTCAGTACGTTATGCCAAAATTCGTGCAAATAAAAGCGTTTAAAGGCCATTGACTTTTTAGACCACAGAAAATTAAAAGACGTTCTATGGGCGTTAGAAGCGTTTAAAAGCCTTAAAAAGCCTTTTTATACCCTCCACCATAGTATGGAGGGTATATTAGTTTTGTTTTTCCGTTTGTAACTCATCGAAATAATCATTTCCGATTTATGCATGTCCGTCTGTCCGTCTGTTGTAATCACTCTAGCGTATAAACGAATTGAGATAGATCGCTAAAATTTTGCATAGAGTCGTCTTTTGTCTGCAGGCAGGTTAAGTTCGAAGATGGGATATATCGGTCCACGTTTAGGCATAGCTCCCATATAAGGGTACCCCCAATTTTACGTATTTTGAGTAGTTTGCAACCGAATTGGCTGTAATTTAGTACTTTGAGTTGCTATTGGGTACCAAATTTCTCCACAAAAAATTATACATATAGGTCCAATTTTTTCTGGTAGCCCCCATATAAAGGTACCCTCTTATTTTCAGTATTTTGGGGGTTTTGATCGTAGTTTGCAACCGAATTGGCTGTAATTTAGTACTTTTAGTTCTTATTGGGTAGAAAATCTCTCCACAAAAAATTATAAATATATGTCCATTTTTCTGGTAGCCGCCATATAAGGGTACCCCCCAAATGTCGGTATTTTCGGGTTCTTGAGCGTGTTTTTCAACCGAACTCGCTGAAATTTGGTACGTTTGTTTCTTATTGGGTGCCAAATATCTCCACTAAAAATTATAAATATAGGTAAAATTTTTTTTGGTTCCGCGTTTTGGGTTTGGTTCTAGAAGAATATCGAGATAAAAAACTGGAACGTAAGGTTCAATAATGAAATATATACGAACTATAACCCGTATTTAGGTACCAGAAGGAGTGCAGGTACCAGAAGGAGTGCACTGATATTCCCCATCTTCGAACATGAACTACGTTTGAAAGAAATAATAAGATGGCCAAAGTTTGGATGAAATCAAAATTTTCTGAAACAAATTTGGTCCAAAGAAACATGGGATCTAGAACCATTTTAACCGTGTCAAAGTGTATACACCCTCATTAGCCATAAAGCTGAGGGTATATTTATCCATTAAAAATTTCTGAAATTTGTTTTATATTTTACATTAAGGTTTACATAATCGGTTTGTAGAAATGTCGATATAGGTCCACTTTTTGGTATTTTTTCCCTGTATTTTTATTTCAAGTACTTGTTAGTATATCTATGGTATCCAAAGTTCGGCCCAGCCGAACTTAACGCTTTTCACTTGTTTATATAAAAATAGTTATCTGATTTGTTCTCCTGCGGAGAATAGCGAAATACGAAATTATAACGTAAGGTTCGATAATGTGTGGAGGTTCCAGAAGGAGTGGCGTGGAGGTTCCAGAAGGAGTGGTGTGGAGGTTCCAGAAGGAGTGGACCGATATTTCCCATCTTTGAATTTGAACTAAGTTTTGAAGAAATAATAAGATTAGCAAAGTTTGGATGAATTCTAAAATTTTCTGAAATGGATTTGTTAAATTGTATACACCGTGTTAAATTGTATACACCTTCATTAGACATAGGGCTGAGGGTATATTATGGTTTACATAATTCCTTTTTAGAAATTCGGAATAGGTCCACTTGTTGGTATGTTCCCTATATTTTCATTTCAAGTACCTGTCAGTATATCTATTGTGGAGGGTATCCAAAGTTCGGCCCGGCCGAACCACTTGTTAGAAATTAAAATGCGTTTTTAGGCGTTAGAAGCGTTTAAAGGCCTTAAAATGCCTTTTTAGACCGCAGAAAATTAAAATGCGTTTTCTAGGCGTTAGAAGCGTTTAAAGGCCTTAAAATGCCTTTTAGACCACAGAAAATTAAAATGCGTTTTCTAGGCGTTAGAAACGTTTAAAGGCCTTAAAATGCCTTTTTAGACCACAGAAAAGTAAAATGCGTTTTCTAGGCGTTAGAAGCGTTTAAATGCATTAAAATGCTTTTTACGCTTCAGATTTTTTTTAACTTTATTTTTATTTGCAATCTATTTACAATAAACATTCAGCAAATTTAATAAATTCT
>NW_026876518.1:0-20056 GCF_032173495.1 Musca vetustissima | reverse complement strand
AATAACCAGTAAGGAACGTAGTAAAGTCGGACGGGCCGACTATATGATACCCTTCACCACTATGGGTATATTAAACAGGACTATTAACATGAAATTGGATGAAATAAAATATGTGATATTTATCTAAATGTGAATCTACCTAGATCTATCCATAAACATGTCATTCGTTTGCTACAATGGGACAAAAGTATGTAAATCGACTTCAAACAAATATAAATAGGTCATCCGTTGGGCTATATCTGTACTTCTAGAAAACGCAACTACGTAATTCTATGCTCAATTTTGTAAGTTGTGCAAAATTTGATGTCAATCTGACTAACATGAGCAGTTTGATGCCCAATTTACTTGAAATCGGGCGAAAATATATATGAAAGCTTTATCAAAATATTAAGCGATCTCAAACAAACTTGTCACAGGGTAGGTTATACTAATTTCAGAACGTTTTGTTCCTATTGGTTCCTTGGTGCGTCAATTACTTAAAATCAATCTATAATAAAAGGGAGCTATATCTAAATCTAGGCCGATTTTCACGAAACAAGGCAGACATCACTCTAGGCTCAATTCAGTACGTTATGCCAAATTTCGTGCAAATGGAAGGATATATAGGGACGTTGGTGCACCATTTACATGAAATCGGACGAAACTATATATGGGAGCTCTATCTAAATCTGGACCGATATTCTCGAAACTTGGCAGACATCACTCTAGGCTTAATTCAATACGTTATGCCAAATTTCGTGCAAATCGAAAGGTATATAAAGAATTTGGTGCACCATTTACATGAAATCGGACGAAACTATATATGGGAGCTATATCTAAAGCTGGACCGATTTTCACGAAACTTGGCAGACATCATTCTAGGCTCAAGTCAGTACGTTATGCTGAATTTCGTGCAAATCGAAAGATATATAGGGATTTTGGTGCACCATTTACATAAAATCGAAGGAAACTATATATGGGAGCTATATCTAAATTAGGACCGATTTTCACGAAACTTGGCAGACATCATTCTAGACCTAAATGATTAGGATGTACCAAATTTCGCGCAAATCGAAAGATATATAGGGACCGTTTACATTAAATCGATTAAATATATATATGGGAGCTATATCTAAATCTGAACCGATTTTTCCCAATTTCAATAGGGTTCGTCCTTGGGCCAAACAAAGGAGCTGTGCCAAATTTCATCCATGTCGGATCATAAATGCGACCTGTACTTTGCTCACAAAAATACATGGACAGACGGACGGACGGACATGCATAAATCGACTTAGAAAGTGATTCTATGCATATTCTCAAAAGGAACAATATGCCTATCTCGATTCCTTTTGCCTGTTACAAACATATGCACAAAGACATAATACCCTGTACCACAGTGTGGTGAAAAGTATAAAAACCAATTTTCATTTGGTTACAAATGGATAAATACATACATGATTATGAATATTTTTTACATATTGAAGCATAACTAAGTAATAATTTTTTAACGGTTTGGTTAGATGTGAAATTGAATTGAATGTATCTCTGCATATATTCATTCCAATTTTATCCCCATATAAATCTGAATATAGTCAAAATATATTCTACCAAACATTGAAAAACTAATTCATCTTACATTTGCATCAGTCTGCTGTAATTTTCTATTCTCCAACTGAAATTCATTATAGCTTAGGTAGACTGTATGTTGTGCGAGTTTCATAATTCTTCATTTTCCATAACCAAAATTTAAAGTTAAACCACTTGAATATATATTTTTTCCAATTTTATGTAAATGAAGCACCATACTGCCAATATTTGTCCGATTAAGACAAAATTTTGCACAGCGAACAGAATTAGGTCTGGATTGATGTATTCGAAGTTTTGTTGGAATCGGTTCTGATATATAGTTTCGCCCGATTTTATGTAAATGGAGCATTGATAATCAATTTTCATAAATTTCAGATTGGTATGTGTATGGGTTGTTTTAATTTAGTTCAAATATCTATGTACGCAGTTAATTTCGCCCGATTCCGTTTCAATGGTCCTCCAAACATGTTATGCCTATTCTATCTAAAGGATATTTTGTAAATGGTTTGGAATATTTTTATGGTCGATTTTTAGCTCCTGATGGATGCTACGACTGCTAACATGTCGGTCAACTTCATTTCTTCGATTTAATCGACATTTTCGACGACTGTGCGAGGTGCATCTTTAACATCAAAAATTCCTGAACGGAATCTACGATACCAAAATTGCACATTGGCTGTTTCAGTGTCGGAACTATAAATACCGTTCACAATTTTACCCACTTGGCTAAAATTTTTTCTTTGTTCACTTTCATTTTTCTTTGCTCACTTCCATTTTTAACACCTTGTAACACACAACTGAATGCACCAAACAAAAAGCAGCAAAATAATTTTTTACTGCGAAATTGGCTTTGTCGGAACTCTAACTTTCTGCGTACGTTTATTCCAAACCTGGGCAATATTTCTTGCCCGATTAGAGGTCAACAGCACTTCTTCCTTACACCGACGTATTTTCCGAATTACTTATCCAGATTCCCTTCACTGTGTGTTGTTTTGTGATGTTCGGCCTATAATTGGGGCCTATACTGGAATTTAACTGGAATTTCATGGAAAATAGCAAAGCTATCAGCGCACACATGTCTAGATCGACTCAGCTAGTCGAGATATGACGACCGGTACACTTAAAGGTGGTCCTAGGACCAATATTTCGGGGCGTTACAAACTACTATGGCTGCTCAATGCTTTAATACACTGACAACATAGTTGTGCAGGGTATAAAGAGGCATAGATGAAAAGAAATACATAAATTGTCTCAAACACATTTTACTCAGTTCCCTTAGTATTTTGTTGGGATATTCTCTCCAGAAGCTAAGCACTAACATTTAAAATTTTTTCATATACTATGGGCTACTATGTTTTTTGCCATAATTAGAGCAGTGTTTTTATGAAATAAAGGTTTCGGGGGCGCTGAATACGATTCTGCAAGGACAAATTAAAAGATCAAGATTGAACGTGAGATTAATACAAGTACAATTTCAAGTACAAAAGCAACTGTGCATTTAATGACACTTTTTTTTAAATTTGGTGATTTTTTTATAATAAACGTAATTCTATGAGGTACAAAAAGTCACCATATTTAAAAAAAAGTGTCATTAAATGCACAGTTGCTCTTGTACTTGAAATTGGAAAGCGGTCAAAATGACCGCCTTCGGCGTTCTAGTGTTAATAATCAATAAAATACAAACTGGACTGGTTCTGAAACTGTTTTTTTGGGGAAAAATCATATTTATGACTATTATATACGAAATATTAATGATTGTCTTCAAATTACTAATAATTTTCACTTTACCATTTGTTAATATTTTTACGCGTCAATGATATTTAATAACGTGTTTTCACTCAATCTGAAACTACTTTTTGTCTACAAATTGGATTTCATCTTAAAGAACAAACGTTGATTGTTTTAAAGTCGTTGATTATTTTATTGAAATCGGACGTAAATGTATATAGGAGCTATAAACATTGGGACTGTAATGGACCAAGTGAATGGGGTGTACCAAATTCATCCAATTCGAATCATAAATGCGATCTGTATTTTGTTTACAATACTACAAAAAAAAACTTTTGGCTTAAAAATATACTTTTGGTTTAAATAATGTGCTAATGGCATCAATATTTAATATTCGGACATCAAATGGTAATAACTTCTATAACTTTTGATGCATATAATGAGGTATTCAATTCGGAAAACATACTTTGTAAACAAAATGAATATAAATTCAATTATTTTTGGTTATGTTAATAATCATTTATTTCTATGTGTGAATGAAAATATTATTATTATTGCATACAATCAAAAATGCATGTGTTGGTCGATATTAACGTATCCTCTTGTCTGCTTAGAATTTTGAAAAACAGGATGGGCGTGTGTTTGTCGATGTGTTCAAATATTGACCTATCCACTTGTCTGCTAAGAATTTGGAAATACAGGAGTTTCAATGAGTGTGAATTATTTGAACCGAATTGTCAAGGACAAACCATGACATGTTAACAGATTAATGTATATGATATCACAGAAGTCAATCACAAATTTTAAATCGAATTCGATTTCAGTTACACTTTGTTAATAGAATATTTCTCTTGATGGGTTGACTCCAAATACTGTGTGAAATTCGGTTCAAATATTTAGACAAAAATAAGGAATGATTAAGATTAACTTTAAAGCTTTAATGAAAAAGTATAAATGCAATCGTTTTAATCAGAATTACAATCCAAAATACCTAAATAAGATCTTCACCGATTGGCTTTTTCCTAGTTCATACGATAGCTATACGCTCACAGAGAAACGTGTAAAAATTTGGAATCGATTGGGTTATTAGTTTTTGAGTTATCGTGCCCGCCATCGCAAAAGAGAAAAACGCGTTTAAAGTTTGAGAAGCCCTTTAGCCACCACTTGATGCTGACACAATAAATCGGCTATATCTTCAAGAGTTCTTGAGATTTTCACTTGAAATTTTGTAGGGACATTTTTGAATTAGTGTAGATTCGAATTAAATCAAAAAAATTTTTGACCCCGAGAATGGGTCTCCTTAAGTGTTCAAAAGTTGAACACGTAAACGGTCTTCGCGTGGCTCCATTAATAATCTAATGCTGTCAAATCGTATGATCTTGGTAGTCTATTAGTATCCCACGATATTAATTGACCATGTGACATCTTCTTTTTTAAAACTCCATTCTTTCCAAGTCGTACTATTGAAGAACAGGCAAAAATAATCCGTTAGCATATGACCATAACTCTCCGAATTTACGGTGGCAGTCGTTACATCGTTGGTTTCGCAGAATTAAGGTCCATTTACAACTTCGGACAAACGAGCGCACCAAACAGTGGCAGTATCTGTATGTAATGGGCTCTTTTCTCTTACTTGAGGATAATTTTAATCCTTATGTGTTTAATCGCTCAAAAAGTGTTGTTGGAAATGTGGTTGTATCGAGGCACCATTTTTGTAGTAGCTTTTGATAATTTAAATGTGTTGGGAGATAGGTAAGTGATCCATTTCAGTCATTCAAGTGAAAAGACAAAAACCTGTTTAACATAGATAGACTTTTTACGTGAAAAAAGAAAAAAAAGAAAATTATAAAATTTTAGATAGAGTCTCGAGGAAATTCGTTTGTTTTCATCGTTTGGTTTTGCTTCATTATATATGAAGCAAAAAATTTGACAAAATGTACTTGTACCGAGTTATTTGTTTTTGTTTTTAATGGGTGTTGTTGTTGTTTTTTTCTTTTAAAATCGTATTTGTATATTTGCATGTCGTTAGCTAAAATTCAAAAAGTCGTAACTAACAAAAATTGAAAATTGACTTTTTGAATGAATATTGTTAATGCCAATAAACTACATGTGTTGACAAAGTCAATTTCAATTTTGATTTTTTTGTTAGTTACGCCTTTTTGCATTTTAGCTAACGATATACATATATGTTACGTATGTGGCTATGTTGGAATTTTTCCACAAATATCGATTCAATCAAACGATATTCGTTTATGTAAATTGAAGTCGTATATTTGAATAAAAGTGTACGCCCAATTCATGATACACCTGCAAATAAGATTCCAGGAAAGTACGTACATATCTTACATTTGTTTCAATTTCAATAAAGTTAATTGATTGTTGTTGAAACCTTCTAAAAATGTAATTAAAATTTCACATTTGATTAATTTTTATGGTTTTAAAAAAATATTATGTTTTATGATATGCATGAAATTGTGCAATAGCAGCAGTTTTATAATGTGTAGTTTAAAATTGTTGTGGTGTTTTTAATTTTGCTATCATATGAATTTAATTGCAATTCTATAACTTTATTTAGTATACTTAATAATATTCTCTCACCTCTAAACATAAATCAAAGAATAAAATTCGGTAGATACTATCTATATTCCTTCGGAAGATTTCTACTGGGATTAAATGTAGACCGATATTAAATTGTCAAGAGCTGTACACAGAAAAAAAAGCCACCCCGAAATTTTTGATTAAAAGCTTCATCAGCGTTCGACAAAAAGATGTCGATAACATATTTCAAACGTAGTCGGAAATGTTTATCAAACACCAATAATTCAACAAACGAGTTTGACCAAAAAAATTATTAAATTTGTTGGACAATTTTTAATAATTTTTTTGTAATATGCCATATTATTTTTTATTACGTTATTACAAAGTACTTTGTTGAATAGATTGTAAAAGATGGATAACAAATATAAGTTTTTATTCGGTATAGAGCTACACATTTAGTTTAAAGCCGTTAAAATACTGAACATTTGGAGGTATTTTTGTGGGAGAGCTGTAATAATAAGGGTAAAAATCGGCAATTGCTGTTTAAAAGGTTTTGTATCGTACTACAAGAAATTTAATTTGAAATAATAATAATTTGATAAACAAGATTGTCAATATGAAAAATATTTTATCGATTAACAAAATAAAATTCAACAAAATTTTTAGTATATATGAGAATTGCTTTATCAAAATATTTTCGAATGGGATTACAATTTTTTTATCGGCGATTGTAAATATGAACATTATTTTTATCGGCGAAAAATCAATCAAATTTTAATTGGATTTTTGAATTTTTTTATCAAATGGTTACAATTTTTTTTTCTGTGTAGGATCCCATATTTTCGACAAAATACCAATAAGGAAATACGGAAGATCTTCACCGATTGGATTAATAGTTTTTGAGTTATCGTGCCGTCAATCGTAAAAAAATTGCTTCGAAAAAACATGTTTTAAGTTTGAGAAGAGCTTCTGCCGTCGCTTGATGCTGACAATGTAAATAAGCTATTTCTTCAAGAGTTGTTGAGGCTTTTACCTGAAATTTTGAAGAGACATGCTTGAATTATTGTAGGTTCGAATTAAATAGAAACGCAAAATTAAATTTAAAATTGAGAAAAGTCGGTCCCATACAGTGTTGCCAAAACTTTGTCATGCTAGATTTTGTTTTAAAAAATGCTAGAAAGTGGTAAAGTGCCAAATAAAAGTGCTAAAAAGTTTATAGCTAATAATGAAATTTGTATTTCTTAAAATTTGCTTGCAAAACCTGGAAATATTCACCTGATATTAATTCATAATCAGAATAAAATTTTATGTCGATATAGGCATGTATATATAGCTCGCAATATTGAAGACAGCTCTTTGAATTCTGCACATTGCTAATATTCCTTTTTAGGGTAGCCCCAACCGAATTAGCTATAATTTGATATTTTGGATTTTCGATGGAAACAAGTAACAAAGTGTCAGATGGTGTTGTCGACAGATATATGCCCCCAGCCTATGGTTTGCGGAGGCCTTAGGAATTAGACATAGATTTTATTATTAGCTTTATATATGAAATATGTTTTTATCAAAGAGGTTTCGGATATTATGTTGATACAATTTTATAAACTACTGGGTTCAATCTTCGGAATTGATATAGGGTAGATAATTGGTATAGATAATATACCAATGCAATAATAATTCACCTGAGGAGGTACCAGAAGGAGTGGACCAATGGGTCCCATCTTCGGACTTGATCTAGTATTGGTAATGATAATAGGTTGTGCAAGGTTTGGTTCAAATCGGACATTTCATTTGCCTGATATTGGATGTACTAATATTGAAAATTGTGAACATTTGTGGGGGAGGTACCAGAAGGAGTGGACCAATGAGTCCCATCTTCGGTTTTAAACTAGATTTCGTAAAGAAAATAGGTTGTGCACAGTTTGGTTCAAATTGGATATTTCATTCGCCTGTAATTGGAAAATGTGGACCCTTTTTGGCGTCCACATTCCTTGTAAAGGTAATAGGTGGTGCAAAGTTTGGTTCAGATCGGACAGTCCATTAGCCTGATATTGGATTTAAAAATATTGAAAATTTTGACCCTCTGTAGGGGAGGTACCAGAAGAAGTGGACCAATCGGTCTCATCTTCATACTTATTCTAGGCTTGGTAAAGATAATAGGTTGTAGAAAGTTTCGTTAAAATCGGATGGTCCGTTTCCATGTTATTATGAAATTAATTTTTAGCATAATTTTGACTATTTTGTGGGGGAGGTACCAGAAGGAGTGGACCGATATTCACAATCTTCGAATTTAAACTGAGTTTGAAAGAAATATTAAGTGCAAAGTTTGGATGAAATCGATTATTCCCTTCGAAGTATCGTGCGCACCAGCCAGACAGACGGACAACGGATAGACGGACATGCGTAAATCGACTCCAAATTTTCTGAAACGGATTTGGTCCAAAGAAACATGGGGTCTAAAACCAATATTTCGACGAGGCACATTTTCTCCGTATCAAGGTGTATATACCCTCATTAGCCATAAGGCTGAGGGTATAAAAAATCTGCTTACCAAACCTCAATTATTGGGTGGTTTGATGACTTTAGGCACGTTATTCCACAGAAGTGATTTCAATTTGATATTTTGGATTGTCATTAGGCAGGAAATCTCCATACCAAGAACTATCAATATTGGGTCGTGTTTCGGGGTAGCCTCCAGAGAGCGGTCGGGGACGTTTTTTAATAGAATTGATTATAATATCGGAGGCTGCCTTAAAGTACCGACCCATTTTCGGTATTTTGAGAGGTTTAGTCGTATTCTGTGGGCTCTATTAGGGTAGAAAATATTTATGCGGACAATTTTTATATTTGATCATATACTCCATATAAAATTTCCGTCCGATTTTTAAACACTTTTCCCACAAAGTGGCTGTAATTTAAAAAAATATATTTGGCGAAATTTTTCGAAGTAAGTCCATTTTTTGACACAACTCCCATATAAAGTGGGACGTGCCCCATTTTTGGTACTATGAGTGGCTATAATTTGACATTCAATAATTTAGGTTCATGATGGTTTTTTTATTTTCCCAAATAAACAACCTAATACCAGACAATGTCACAGTCACCATATGGAGTACCGAACCATATTTTAAACACCACGTGGTGCAGAGTGGTGTTTAACATGGTGTTTATAACAATTTCGGCCGCGTCGGGTTTTTTTACTTGCTCGCAGATATACTGTCACTTTTTTAACATCAAAAATAAAGCTCTGTGGAATCGAAACCGACATACAGGGACGTGCAGCGAATTTTTTCATTTTGTACTTCCTGAAGTGTGATCCTTCCTGATTTGTGGCTAAACTACATAACGTACGCACATGTGATCTGTGGCTAAGTTGCAGATTACCCCATGTACAATATGGTTCTAATGTATGATTTTTCGATATAATCACTGCATCCACAAAAAACGTATGCTGAATACAGGAACTGTATGTTTCTAATGTTGATCATTTTTATATACAGTAACTGCAATATATTTGGTCATTTTTAAAGTCAAAACTCTTAACAGAGGAATCTGCCGATATTTAACAATCATCTAAAAGAATTCCCTTAACCATACTAAAAAATCGAAATTTTTGTTTTGTTTTAATTAAAAAATTAATTTATTTTATTTTCAGATATCTTCATGATTCTATTTATTTTCCGCGACTATTAAACCGTATTGCAATGTGATTTGACAAGTATGCAAAGAAAACGAATGTGTTTATCGATTTGTGAAGAAATTCGTGAATTACAACAAAAAGGAATTCATTTAATTTATGTTTGAAATACAGGATTTAAAACCGCTATATCTTTTGTGCGCAGCATCCGAATTTGTGAACGCGAAAAGATTTCGAATCAGCATATTTTTCTTAACCTATATACCAAAAATCATAAATGTGCTTGCAAAACAAAACAAAAATTTTTTCAATTTTTTTTAACGGAATTTTAAAAGAATTTTTCTAGTAGAAAAAAATACTTTAAATCGGGAGATATAGTATATGGGGGCTATATCAAAACTTGTTGTTGATGTAATAAAAAGGAGGTTTTGCAAAAAATATCGCGAGGGCAGGACCTTTAAAACTATTAAAACCAAAATCCGACAAACAAATAATTTAAAAAATATCGCGAAACCCCATTTTTCTGACTTTGAAAACTTTATGGTCCATTAATATTGATAAGGAGGTCAGATTCAAAGATATGAACAGTTCTATAACAACAGAAACTAAAAAACAGTACATGAATTTGGGAGAAAACATCATTCTTCGTCAAATACTATTGCTTTTTGCCAAACTGTGGTAGCTGGTGATGAAGACGCATTTGATATTTTACATCCGTTTAACACCATCAGTTGCGAATAAAATGCAGCATTGAATAAACTGGTCAATCTATTTATTTTCGAAATAAGATGTATTTCTATTGCCACAAAACCCTTCATATCTTTGAATCTGACCTTCTTATTGCTATTTTCATCGCATATATTGGTTCCTAGATCAATATTAATGGACCATAAAGTTTTCAAAGTCAGAAAAATGGAGTTTTTTTGAATAATTTACGTCTAAAACTCGTAATTCTTAAATTCATTTCATACGCATGAGGTTTGCATGAAATATGTAAGGTTATCTTCCAATCCATGCATCTTTTGCGAAATTTCATGTGACGGCTAAGATGTATTAAACGTTGCATTGAAGTACCCAAAAACTCGTAAAACGCGCATCCGATTTGGGTGTGCAACCTAAAAAATACATAGATCTGTGCCGATTTCAATGCGGTCCATTAAGAAACATGGATGACCCAGCTCACTCTATTTTTGAGAAAAATTGTGTACATCTCTCTTTCGGCTGAAGTATTTAAAGTTCTGTTATCGAAAAAGATAAAAATCCGTATCAGGTCATTTATTGAAGCGGAAATGTTCCACAGAAAATCCAATTAAATCCGCGATATTATCAAAAAAAATTTTTTCCCCAAATTTCGTGTTTTTGGAAGGCCAGTTCCCGCCTTTCTAGTATCTAGATATATGGATATGGATTTTCACGAAGAAGATTTTATATCATCCGAAACGTAAAAAAACTTTACTGGTCGCGGGTACCCATATCATTCAGATGACAGATCTAAAAAATTGGCCCAAAAAATATTTTTTTTTAGAAATTTGATCGCACAAAATGTTTACCTTCGGATGAGTATTACTCTGAAGCTGTGCAAACTTACATACACAAAATATATATCAAAATACTCGGATTCGCGACTACAATAATTTTATAATCGAATTTTGGAAATTCCTGTTTGCGTATTAAAGAAGTAAAATTAAAAAAAATTCAAAATCGAGCTTAAAAAGGTCAGCATCATTTAAAGGCAGATGCAGTTTAAATTTTGAAACATAAGAGACTTATTCCCCAGTTTGTTGGATTCTAGAGTTACTTTGACACAAAGACCGTGAAATGAGTAGCTTAGTCACAAATCGATATAGAAAATAAAAAAAAAACTGGTTCGCTTCAAACTGTTTTTACACATTTTTATATCCCTTCACCACACTGTGGTACAGTGTATTATGTATTTGTGCATATGTTTGTAACAGGCAAAAGGAATCGAGATAGGCATATTGTTCCTTTTGAGAATATGCATAGAATCACTTTCTGAGTCGATTTACGCATGTCCGTCCGTCTGTCCGTCCGTCCATGTATTTTTGTGAAAAAAGTACAGGTCGCATTTATGATCCGATTTGGATGAAATTTGCAAAAAATATTGTATATGGACCAAGTGGAAAGAAAAAAGTGGTATACTATGACCCCAAGAAAAAACAAGTTTGAAATAAGAAAAATAAAAATAAAGTTGTATATTTAAATCGTTGACCAATGATATTTGACTTCTCAGATGTTTTGAGAATAACCTCGAAACCCACACCAACCTAATTCCATTTTGGCTATATATTGCATGGAACCCTACTATAAATGTCTCCTAAACTATATCATCATCCCTATAGCGAAACGTTACTTTAAATCAATTACCAATTCATATCGATTTCAAACATATTGTATTCAAATCATTATTAAATACAAAGACGAAGAAAAAAAAAGAATCTTAAAAAATATCAATATAATTAATAAAAAATCCTTATAATTAAATGATATATTATTATTTATAATATTTGTAGGAAATATAATCTTCCCTTAATGGGTTATAAAAATATTAGATTAAATAGAAATCATAGCATACTTTAAGGGATCACAAAAAAATATCATAACATCTCTCTTAATTTTTGTAATTTACTTCATAATGAAGAGAATGACATTTATTTTTTGTGATGTCTCTTTGTGTGTTAATTTCGCATTTGATACAAAACAATTTACATTTTAAAAAAATCTCTTTACTCACCATGCAATCCGGTGTTGTTGAAGGCCTTCTGCAATCACTGGATGATGAATGGTTGTGTTGTGTAGTTTTTTATGCTGTAGTGATGTCTATAGCATGCGATAATTTTTCGAAACAATTGATAGATATGGGGTTATTACATAAGCTTAGAAAATTGAAACGAATTTGATACGCATGGTATTAAAATGTAAGAATACTGTAAATGATTATCATATATGCACATTAAATTCAGTACTTTATGAAAATTTGAAATATTTAGATTTTTATCATTAATTATGTATAAAAGATTGCGATACATAATAGTTAATTCTTATTTTTTTGGTGTACATGTTAATACCATATATCAAATTCGAATCGCAGATTTTAAATAAACTATACTTAAATGATTTCGTTCATGTAGACGGTGGAATAAATTTCATAAGTGGTAATATTTTGATTATAGCTGATCTTTCATATTGGGTCCTTGGTAGCAATTTTTTTCAGGTAATTTAGGTCTGTTTGGAGTAGTAATCGGTGTGCATCGATGTTTTTGGAACCATCTGGATATGTTTACCTTGCATATGAAATGTTCGTAGGAGTTGGGAGAAATCCAGTGGGATTTTTGGTCATTATGAGAATCCTTTGGTTATGATGTTGCTGGAATTATGTTTGTGTGAGCGTCATAGGGTGCAGTTTAAAAAGGTTCTTGTATAACACTGAACAGCAAATTATGGTTTTGGGAGTTGTTGGGAGGAATCTACAGAGATTGTGTGTTATGATGAGAATTCCTTGAGGTTACAGGTTATGGTTTTGCTGATCGTCATAGTTTTGCGTATAATGGTCAACAATGCAAATTATGGTTCTGAGGGTGGTGAGTGCATGTTAGGCCATATTTTGCATTCTGGGCAAGTGATGTCTCTGCTTGACGATTTTGGGATGCACAATATACGAAATGTCAGATAATTTTATAGGAGTATAGGAACTGGCGGCTTGATTAAAAATCTTGGGATCGACATCTACCCTGTGGGTAGTGTGATCCCCGAAAGATGATGCTGTTAATGTGCAATTTAGAAATTTTGCGCAAGCACGAAACACGATGTTTTGGTGTATAAAAATATGAATTGAAACGAATTCGCCGATTTGCCTAAAAAGCAAAAATTTTGTCAATTATATTTCTATTTTGCACAAATGACACTCTGTTTACCTTGCCAAGAAGCAGATCACTTTTTTATTAAACTATTAAAAATTGCTTTTGTAATTTTGTTAAATTTGTCACAAAGTCGATCGAAAAGATTTTTAAAGATTTTTTGGAGTTTGAGCACAATCTGTTCACTTTCAGTTTCCCCAATAGAAAGAAAGAATTTACTTCGTTGATCAAGCAATTGACTGAAGTTGGTTGCTACGAATTACGTGCAAAATAGAATGTGAATTATGCTATCGATTACGATTCATATCGTTGCCAGGCAAAAAAATATTTTCTTTGTAGATTGCAAAAAATATATATTGTAAATTAAATTATACCAATTAAAATATGTAGATTTTCAATATATAAATATAAATATATTTTAATATCATATTTATTAAATTTTTTGTACTTAAATGATCGTATGATACTGTCATCAATATATAGCCAAGACATTAACCGTAAAATACTATTGTGGTGAATATAGGAAAATATGTTGTCATCGAACATATTTATGAATGGAATGTCATAGAGAGATAATAACAAAAACAAATTGCTGGATGCAATGAAGAAGAAAAAACATTGTTTCATTCATCATCGGAGATTATTCCGAAGAAAAATATACAAAAACTAATTTGCTCCGTGCTCTCTTTGGTTTTAATAGGCGACAAACATATATGGGAATCAGTGTGCAAGGTGCAAAAAATTTACACCAAGATGTGAGGTTTTTATGGGTTCAATATTATTATAAAATTATGTGATTTATCATTGATAATAATTTGTTTAAAACGAAGTGGTCTGAAAAATATATGTAGGTCTTGGAAATGAGAAATGTAATGGAATAGTTTAGAAAAACGTCCACCACAAATACTTAAAAAATTTTGTAATATGAGATGCAATTCAATATTAGATTTTTTAATAGTCCACATACATCAATTATTTTAGCATTATTTCCATACCCATGTACCTTATTCAAACTATTTTTTATTCAACCAAAATTGGATATAGCTCCCATAGACATAGTCGTCCGATTTTATGTAAATGGTGCATGAAAGTCCCAATATATCCTTCGATTTACTGGAAATTTTGCATAGCGTACTAATAGTACAAAATGAATAAATTCGCTGTTGCAAACATAAATTTACTGTGAAATTTACTGCCCGGGCCCCCCTAAACGTCCCTGCGACATAGCGTGTGTCAAGTTTGCTTTAAATCGATTTACAACATTTAGCTTATGTTGTAGAAGGACACATGTAGGGTTTGCTCTTAGTCGGTTCAAATATATGTTAAGATCACATATTTAAGTTCGTTCAATTTTATGTCAATGTTCCTTCGAAAAGGTGACTTTTGTTAGGATACATATGACAAATATACTCAAAGTGGTGAAGGGTAAAGTAAAGTCGGCCAAGTCCGACTTTACTATCTTACTGTTTTATTTTGTGCTGATAACTCTAAAATGCATGAATAGAGAGCTTTATCTGTTTGTTTGCGTGTTATTTTTGACATGAAACCTCATCAGTAAAATATATAGAAAATATCATACCTGCACTTGTGTATCTCTTTCGTTCTTATTTTCTTAAACCATAAACAAAATAGAATAAAACGAAATTTTCTGTATTCTACAAAAATATCACTCATACTATTCTAAATTGGTTCACAAAATGCAAGTCCTTTTCGACATTTATTCGTTTTTCCTCGGAAAACCTTATATCTATGTACACTAACAAATGTCGTATAATTTATTTTCGGGAGAAAAAAACGGATCCCTAAATTTTTAAACCGAATTTTCATAAGGTATAATGATATAGAATATAATTTTTATACCGTTTTTTTACGACAAAAAGTTAAACATCATAGATGTATGTGTCAAAGGCCTTGGTATATGTATACATTTTGTATTTATAATAATTTTCCTGAATAATGAAATGGATATTGTGAAGGCAACATACATGTCATCATCATCGCTTTGTAAATGTAAAGTACTTAACCATACTGTCGTTTTTATTTACAATTGGGGAATACGACAAAAAACAAACTTTCATACCTGACATTTTTAACACAGAAAAAATCTGCCAGTCACTTTAACGCAAATCAATTATATAACGTACGCAAAAAAATCCCCTCCATTTGGAATCTTGTCAAAGACAAACAAAAAACGTAAGGAGCTTAACAAAATCGCGGGTTTTTCATTTAATGCAAATAAATGATTTTATTTTTTTTTAACAAAAATGTTTGAATGACGAATTTATTTATTTCTTGCTTAATCGTGTCAGTGAAACAATATTCAATTTTTATATTAATTTCATTTGAGACTGTTTTGTTACCGAATTTACACGAGTGTTGTGTTTTTCCTAATGAATACATTGAAGGATTTAATAGAACATGTGGCATAATTGGTCCAGTTCAATAAAAGAATGAGAATATAAATAACTGTCGAGTTGTCATTCGTGATCCATTTATGTGAATTATAACGATATTATATATGAGTGTTATATCTAACTCTGAACAGTACGTTTTTTGGCCCGATTTCAGTAGAGTTCACCCTTGGGCCTAAAATTGGTCGAGCCAAATTTTGTTTACGATATATAAAAAACCAGTGAGCGGAGCAGTATAGTCGGACGGGGCTGCCCGTATGATACCCTACACAACTTCCACGAAAATCTAACTTTGTCCGGTTCTATATTCTGATCTTGGGCAATATTTCGCGATATGTGACCGACTAGAGGTCAAGATATATTACAAGGCTCGTTTTGATTGGTGCAAAGAAATTTCGGAATCATAGATCTATGCGTATGAGACCACACCACAAGTCGAAACAACTCTACACCACGATTTATTTCTTTCCTGAAATCGCAATGATTTGTTTCCATTTCGGAACATGTGTTGTGGGCTTTCTAAAGAAATATAAACGTTAAGACTAATTAATAAATAATATATGTTGCGTTTGTGCGGCTACGATTTGAATCAGAGTAACACAATAAATATTGTCTGACTATACCAGACTTAGTGTTGTAAACCGTGAAACACACACTTTGCTCATTTCTTTCTAAAACCATTGGTGGAAAGACTTGCGTACGTTACCTACGTTACATATGTTAGGAAAAAACAGTTTAATTCAGTGCAATTACATGTTTCCAATTTTTCCATAAATTTACTTTTGACATTCAGCTTTCAAGATTTAAATGAAAATGACTTCCTTCGAAATGTATGCACAATATGTGCTCAGTGGCAAAAATTGCTAAACTATTTATATTTATTAATAGTTTCCTGCCGCCAAAAACCTATAAAAATTAGTTGTAACACCTATAGTTACATATTGAAAACAATATGGCAAACGACATAAATAACATTTTATACAATTTATTTCTCATATTTGAAATTGATAATGAGTTATCTATTTAAAAGAGTTGCCATTATCAATTTCTCAAAGGTACATACAATAACATGACAAAATAAATGACTTACTGTTTTTGTACCAAAGAGAACATTAGATATTATTGTAGTCCTTTGTTTTGGAAATGAGATATTAAATTGCAGACAAAGCAAAATAACAAGCAATCCAGAACAGTCCGTTGTCATTGCAGTATAAGAATCTCCATATAATGACGAAACTTTCTTTGCTCTACATATTTGATTGTATTATAGGAAACCAAAACTACTATTCAAATTGGAATAACAGATCAATCGTCAATGGACATACTGTTTTAGTAATTCTGACAAAATGAAACAGAGATATGTGACCTTTGCATCGAAAATAACAATATATGTATGTATGTGAACCGACTAACATCAATCCACACATATGCCGTTCTGCAACCTATGCTAAATTTCTTTTCATTCGGGCAGATTTAGAGTCGATTTGTGTACAGTAGAAGATATTTACACGCTATTTGGTATGCCGCACTGTTCAAAATGTAATATCAATCAGACACCCGTTCAATAACGCCATTTTAGTATCAATTTGATACGTTGTGCAAAATGTAGTGTCAATCGGACAACAAATTAAGAGTTTTGTGCACCATTTACCTAAAATCGGTTCTAAACCTGAACCGATTTTCACGGAACTTTACATTCATCATTCTAGGCTTAACTCATTACACTGTGTTAAATTTCGTGAAAATCGATAGATATATAGGGACTTTGGTGCAACATTCGGACGAAAATATATATGGGAGCTATGTATAAATTTGAACCGATATTCAAAAAACCTTACACATACCATTCTAGAGTTGATTCAATAAGTCGTGCCAAATTTCGTGCAAATCAAAAGAGGACTTTTTTGTTATTTGAATTTTGCCTTGTAAGGGAAGTGATCATTTGAAAGTAATTTTTAAAGTATTTATAAATAAATACTTTAAAATAAATATTTAAAATAAGTTCGAGTCGAGCTTAATAATCTAAGGTTTGCTATGCCAAATTTCGTGCAAATTACACTAAATCTAACGGAAATATCTAATTTAGATTTATCTAAATCTTATTCGATTTTAACGAAACTTAACACACATCATTACAGACGACTGAATTATGTCTGTAATGATGTGTGTTAAGTTTCGTACCAAATTTCGTGCAAATCGAAAAATATATAGGGACTTTGTGGTATCATTAACTTAAATCGGACGTAAATATATATGGGAGCTATATCTAAATCTGAACCGGTTTTCACGACACTTAGCAACCATCATTTACCTAATTCAGTACGCTATGCCAAATTTCGTGCAAATTCAAAGATATATAGGGACATTTACTTCAAATCAGACGAAAATATAAATCTGAACCGATTTTCATAAAACTTAAGCACATCATTCCACACTTAATTCAGTACGCCATGCCAAATTTCGTGCAAATCGAAAATATTAAATCGGACGAAAATATAAATTTGAACCGATTTTTATAAAACTTAACACACATCATTCCACACTTAATCCAGTACGTTACGCCAAATTTTGTGCGAATCCAAATATATATACAGGGACTTTGGTGCATCATTTACGTTAAATTGATTGATTTATTGAGACTTATGACTTTTTCAATTTATAATGTTTTAACAACAATAACTAAAAACTATAATGTATTATTTTAAAATCATTCCAAGTTAATGCTACATGCTAATACAATTTGTAGTAATATAATTTTACAATTAATTTAATCATTTGGAGTACAGTGTTTGCTCCCGACACTTGAAATTATCTGTAGATTCGTATCTACAAAGATAAAACAAACATATAAATAACTTAAAAACTAATATGAACTTAAAATAAAAAACTATCCCCTATGCGTTCCGAGAGTAGAACATTTATAAAAGTTTAAATTTGGGCTATCTATCTGCTCTTGTAAAATACCAATCGAGAAAGATAATTTGTATTTTTTCAACCATACTCAACCGGACCTAAAACTTACTTTGTAAATTAGTAATTTGGTTTTTTACCCTTTAACACGATTAGCCTTATATACATTATTTGCAGCATGCCTCTTAAATTTTAGTAATTTATCAACCAGTAACGAAAGTAGTAAAGCAGGACCCCCCCCCCCCCCCCAAGTGGTGAAGGCCCCACCACTTTGGGGATATTGTACATATGTACAACTAACATCAATCCTTGCACATGCCATTCTGCAATCTATTCCATACTTTTTAAATAGACTTTAAACAAACTTTACGCACGCTTTTTGGTATGATTCACTGTTTAAAATATAATGTCAATCAAGCACCCATTGATAATTTGGTTGACAATCAACATGAATAGGTCGAAATTATATATGGAAGCTATGTTATATCTAAATCTGAACCGATTTCAAAGAAACTTGCCCGAGATTAATTTATATTAATTTCTGCACGTTTTGCCAATCGGTCTGTTTATGGGTCTTTAGTACACCATTTACTTAAATTCGGACGAAAGTATATATATGAGTTAAATGTAAATCTGAACCAATTTAAAAAAAAACTTGACACACTAAAGGTTATAGTAACTTCAGTATATTGAACAGAATTGTGTGCGGGTCGGCCAATCTTTGGTTCTTTAGTGCACAATTTACATTAAGTCGGACGAAAATATATATTGAAGCTATATCTAAATCATGGTACAATTATAAAAGGTAACAGCAAATCTCAGCTGATTTGATTCCAACGTAATACTAGTGTCAATATGAATTTGACAAATTATGTTTTTAAAAATCGCCCAACAGGAAAATTGGGAACGCATACAATTTGTAATTGTTCTTTATTAAATGTGCTCCCGTATTCAATTTACACAATCTGCCTGCTGGGAAAGTTTGAGGAAGCAAATCGTTCTTCATGGAATAACTCGCAATTCCCTGCATTTTCATATGTGTTATACATATAAGTGACAATGGCTCAATTATAGGAAAGATGTGGAAGCGATAGAAATATAAATTTGATAGATTTTCATTCATGTTTTTCAATTTTTATTTTGAGGATTCGAAAATATTTAATTTTCAAAATAAAAATAATTTGATGATAATTTGTTTGTTTGTTTGTTTGTTTGTTTACATTTTTCTGTCAAATGAGTTGACACTAATAGAACTTACAACAACAAATTTCCATGTGGTTGTCGTATCGTTTTTTGTACAACAACACTTGCTGTTACCTTCTATTATTATACCATGTATCTAAATCTGAACCGATTTTCACGAAACTTAGCAAACATCATTCTTCACCTAA
>NW_026876517.1:0-20184 GCF_032173495.1 Musca vetustissima | reverse complement strand
GAAGGCCTTGAAAAAATATTCTTTTAATAATCCACGCCTATTGAAGGCCTTGAAAAAATATTCTTTTAAAAATCCACGCCTATTGAAGGCCTTGAAAAAATATTCTTTAAAAAATCCACGCCTATTGAAGGCCTTGAAAAAATATTCTTTTAAAAATCCACGCCTATGGAAGGCCTTGAAAAAATATTCTTTTAATAATCCACGCTTATTGGAGACTTTGAAAAAATAAGAAAAAATATTCTTTTAATAATCCACGCTTATTGGAGACTTTGAAAAAATAAGAAAAAATATTCTTTTAATAATCCGCCTACGTTAAAAAATGGCCTTGAAAAAATATTCTTTTAATAATCCATGCCTCTTGCAGACCCTCGAAAAAATATTCTTTTAATAATCCACGCCTCTTTTTGGCCTTGAAAAAATATTCTTTTAATAATCCATGCCTCTTGCAGACCCTCGAAAAAATATTCTTTTAATAACACACCTCTTATATTCTTTTAATAATCCACGCCTCTTATAGGCCTTGAAAAAATATCCTCAAAAAAATCCACGCTTCTGATAGGCCTTGAAAAAATATTCTTTTAAATGAATCCACGCCTCTGGATAGGCCTTGAAAAAATATTCTGTAACAAATCCACGCCTCTTATAGGCCTTGAAAAAATATTCTTTAAAAAATCCACGACTAATAGAGGCCTTGAAAAAATATTCTTGAAAGGCCTTGAAAAATATCTTTTAATAATCGTGCCTGAATGGATAGGCCTTGAAAAAAGTATTCCTTCGCTCTTTTATAATCCCTCTTCTGGCCTTAAAAAATATTCTTTTAATCCACGCCTTAAAAGATCGATAGGCCTTGAAAAAATTCTTTTGTATTACTTATAAAATTTCTTTTAATAATCCACGCCTCTTTATAGGCCTTAAATATTCTAGTTGGAAAATATTCTTTTAATAATTTACCAAGGCCTTGAAAAAAATATTCTTTTAATAATCCACGCCTCTTATATGCCTTGAAAAATATTCTTTTAATAATCCACGCCTCTTATATGCTTTGAAAAAATATTCTTTTAATAATCCACGCCTATGGAATGCCTTCAAAAATTATTCTTTAATAATCCACGCCTATTGAAGGCCTTGAAAAAATATTCTTTTAATAATCCACGCCTATTGAAGGCCTTGAAAAAATATTCTTTAAAAAATCCACGCCTATTGAAGGCCTTGAAAAAATATTCTTTTAATAATCCACGCCTATTGGAGTCTTTGGAAATCCACGCCTATTGAAGAAAAAATATTCTTTTTTATTAATCCACGCCTATTGAGGCCTAGAAAAAATATTATTTTTTATTAATCCACGCCTATTGAGCCCTTAAAAAATATTCTTTTTTAATAATCCACGCCTATTAAGCCCTTGAAAAAATATTCTTTTAATAATCCACGCCTATTGAAGGCCTTGAAAAAATATTCTTTAAAAAATCCACGCCTATTGAATGCCTTGAAAAAATATTCTTTAATAAATCCACGCCTATTGAAGGCCTTGAAAAAAATATTTTTTAAAAATCCACGCCTATGGAAGACCTTTAAAAAATAGTCTTCAATAAATCCATGTCTATGGAAGGCCTTTAAAAAATATTCTTTTAAAAATCCACGCCTATTGAAGGCCTTGAAAAAATATTCTTTTAAAAATCCACGCCTATTGAAGGCCTTGAAAAAATATTCTTTTAAAAATCCACGCCTATTGAAGGCCTTGAAAAAATATTCTTTTAAAAATCCACGCCTATTGAAGGCCTTGAAAAAATATTCTTTTAAAAATCCACGCCTATTGAAGGCCTTGAAAAAATATTCTTTTAAAAATCCACGCCTATTGAAGGCCTTGAAAAAATATTCTTTTAAAAATCCACGCCTATTGAAGGCCTTGAAAAAATATTCTTTTAAAAATCCACGCCTATTGAAGGCCTTGAAAAAATATTCTTTTAAAAATCCACGCCTATTGAAGGCCTTGAAAAAATATTCTTTTAAAAATCCACGCCTATTGAAGGCCTTGAAAAAATATTCTTTTAAAAATCCACGCCTATTGAAGGCCTTGAAAAAATATTCTTTTAAAAATCCACGCCTATTGAAGGCCTTGAAAAAATATTCTTTTAAAAATCCACGCCTATTGAAGGCCTTGAAAAAATATTCTTTTAAAAATCCACAAGCCTTCAATAGGCCTTGAAAAAATATTCTTTTAAAAATCCACGCCTATTGAAGGCCTTGAAAAAATATTCTTTTAAAAATCCACGCCTATTGAAGGCCTTGAAAAAATATTCTTTTAAAAATCCACGCCTATTGAAGGCCTTGAAAAAATATTCTTTTAAAAATCCACGCCTATTGAAGGCCTTGAAAAAATATTCTTTTAAAAATCCACGCCTATTGAAGGCCTTGAAAAAATATTCTTTTAAAAATCCACGCCTATTGAAGGCCTTGAAAAAATATTCTTTTAAAAATCCACGCCTCTTATATTAAATGAAAAAATATTCTTTTAATAATCAACGCCTCTAATAGACCCTGAAAAAATATTCTTTTAAAAATCCACGCCTCTTATATTAAATGAAAAAATATTCTTTTAATAATCCACGCCTATTGAAGGCCTTGAAAAAATATTCTTTTAAAAATCCACGCCTATTGAAGGCCTTGAAAAAATATTCTTTTAAAAATCCACGCCTATTGAAGGCCTTGAAAAAATATTCTTTTAAAAATCCACGCCTATTGAAGGCCTTGAAAAAATATTCTTTAAAAAATCAACGCCTATTGGAGAGCTTGAAAATATATTCTTTAAAAAATCAATGCCTATTGGAGAACTTGAAAACATATTCTTTTAAAAATCCACGCCTATTGAAGGCCTTGAAAAAATATTCTTTTAGAAATCCACGCCTATTGAAGGCCTTGAAAAAATATTCGTTTAGAAATCCACGCCTATTGAAGGCCTTGAAAAAATATTCTTTTAAAAATCCACGCCTATTGAAGGCCTTGAAAAAATATTATTTTAAAAATCCACGCCTATTGAAGGCCTTGAAAAATATTATTTTAAAAATCCACGCCTATTGGAGGCCTTGAAAAAATATTCTTTTAAAAATCCACGCCTATTGAAGGCCTTGAAAAAATATTCGTTTAGAAATCCACGCCTATTGAAGGCCTTGAAAAAATATTATTTTAAAAATCCACGCCTATTGAAGGCCTTGAAAAAATATTATTTTAAAAATCCACGCCTATTGAAGGCCTTGAAAAAATATTCTTTTAAAAATCCACGCCTATTGAAGGCCTTGAAAAAATATTCTTTTAAAAATCCACGCCTATTGTAGCCCGTGAAAAATTATTCTTTACAAAAGACACACCTATTGTAGGCCTTGAAAAAAATTCTTTAAAAAATCCCTGTCTATGTGTAGTCCTTGAAAAAAATATTCTTTAAAAAATCCAGTCCTGTTTTGGACCTTGAAAACTATTATTATGTAAAAATCCACGCTTATTTGGCTGTGGGTCCTTGAAATATTCTTTTAAAAAAAATCCACGCTAATTTGGCAGTTGGTCCTTGAAAATATTTCTTTAAAAAACCGCGGTTATTTGGCTGTCGGTCCTTAAAAATGTTCCTTTTAAAAAGTCCTCCTCTATTTGGCTGTTGGTCCTTGAAAATATTACTTTAAAAACTCCACTCTTATTAGGCTGTTGGTCCTTCAAAATATTCCTTTAAAAAATTCACGCTTATTTGGCTGTTAGTCCGAGAAAATATTACCTTAAAAAATCCACGCTTATTTGGCTGTTGGTCCTTGAAAATGTTTCGTTAAAAAATCCCCGTCTATTTGGCTGTTGGTCCTTGAAAATATTTCGTTCGTTCTTAAAAATATTCCTTTAAAAACCTACGTTTATTCGGCTGTTGGTCCTTGAAAATATTCCTTTAAAAAATCCTCGCCTATTGGCAGTTGGTCCTTGAAAATATTCCTTTAAAATCCACGCTTATTTGACTATTAATCCCCTATCCTCTAGTCTCCCATTTTCTGTCCCATTCAATTAGAAATACCATCAAATTGTGACACTTTATCACCGAAACGAAAGGTTATCGGATTAGATCACTTGTCCCATTCGATGCCAGCAAACGCCAAAGTTTCACAAATGTAAAACTATTCGGAGTTCAATGACATTTTGGCAAATGTCTAACGAGGAAAAAAGTGAAACACCGCATTACTGAACGGTCCCTTTGAAGTAGTTGCCAAAAAATTTGTCTAAACACATTGCTCAAATACCTCAAAGATGTGCCAATACAACACAACAGCAGCAGCAACAACAACATAATGTTCTGTTCGTCTAGAATTTAAATGAGAAATCACATATCACGCCTTTAAATCAACGCCAATGAAGAACGACACATTAACAATTAGTTTTCAACACAAAGTACGAAAACATCGATCATTTCATCAAAGCAATGGACACGAGTACGGGGGGGAAGAAAACATTAGCGAAATTTTTCGAAAGAAAAAATAAAAATGTAGATAATTTTCTGTTTTGGTAGAAATATGTGTACCCTTTCTGGGGAAACTATTCCTTACAATAGCCACGCACATTGCTCCATGGACCCTACCTAAAATATTATGAACGAAATTTTTATGGTACAATTTTTGGCACCTAGTTCACAGTTAAAATAAATAAGAGCGAAAAAGATGCAAAGGACTCGAAATAGATGAATAATATGTTTTACAAAAATATTCCTCATTCGATTTCACTGAAGATATGCCATCACCAAAATAAACTTCAATACCCTCATACCAAGAACTTTAGAGTAACGCGAATTAAAAAATCCATCACGCCATAACTCAAAAACGTGTCCTATGGCGAATTTGCCTATCTTGATCCTTAATATTCCCGCCTATTCCTCGTGAGAATGAAAGCCCTCCATTCTCACTACGAATTTCCTACATACCTAATCCAGAAAATTCACATTTATACATACAAACAGATTCTCAAACTAAACATACTCCCCACCATTATCTTGTGTTGTGCATGACACATTAAAAAGCAAAGAATTTTATTGAATGCTTCCTTACAAGATTGATATGTGTCTGTTTGATTGTCGATTTGTCCGAATAAGAACACAACATGTAAATAATTTTATGTAAATCTTTGGGGGGAAAGTGTAGTGGGTACTGTCACTCACTGCCAATGTGTTGATTGAGTGTTGACAAATTGATTTCATGTATGCACAAGCAGATAGAAAAGTCTGAAGAAACTGCGTATTCATATATATCTATACCAAGAATATTTCTTTCACATTTTTTAAAACATAACCTTCTTTCCATATATTTACCCATTAAAAAATATTGGCCCAGGCGTGAATTTCTAACAGAATATTTTTCAAGGACCAACAGTCAAATGAGAGTAGATTAGAGAGGATATTTTAAGGATATTTCTAAAGACCAACAACCATATAAAATTGGATTTGTAAAAAAACATTTTGCACCCACAAACAGCCCTTTAAGAAAGGATGTTTTGAAGGAATATTTTCAAATAACATTAACCCAATAAACGAGAATTTTTTAAAAATATTTTCAAGTACAAACCAGTAAGGAAAGTAGTAAAGTCGGACGGGGTCGACTATATGATACCCTTCACCACTTTGGGTATATTCTACAAATGTATCCTAAAAGAAATCTCTGTTTCGAAGTAACATTGACATAAAATTGAACGAACTTATATATGTGATCTTTATCTATATCTAAACTGACTAACATCAATCCCTACACAACTCATTCTGCAACCTATGCTCTGCTTAAAATTTAATCTCTCAATGGGTGTCTGCATTGATTATTTATTGTATAATTAACATGAATGAATCAAATTTATATATAGCAGCTATGCAATATCTATATCTGAAGCAATTTCAAGGAAACTTGCAAGCGATTAACTTAAATTAACTTCAGTACATTGCATCAGTCGGCCTAGTTATGGACTTTACTGAAAATTGGACGAAAATATATATAGGAGGCGTATGTAAATCTGAGTCTATTTTCACGAAATTTTACACACATCTAGACTTAATTCAGTACGCTTTGCCAAAATTGGTGCAAATCTAAAGATATGCAGGGACTTTGGTGCACCATTTACCTAAAATCGGGCGAAACTGTATATGAGAGCTATATCTAAATCTGGACCGATTTTACGAAACTTTGCACACATCATTTTAGACTCAATTCAGTACGCTGTGCCAAATTTCGTGCACATCAACTGATATATAGGGACATTGGTGCACCATTTACATAAAATCGAACGATAATATATATGGGAGCTATATCTAAATTTTGACCGATTTTCTTGAAACTTAGCACACATCGTTCTTCACATAATCCAGTACGCTGTGTCAAATTTTGTACAAATCGAATGATATATAGGGACATGGGTGCACCATTTACTGAAAATCGGACGAAGCTATATATGGGAGCTATATCTAAATCTGAACCGATTTTTCCCAATTTCAATAGGGTTCGTCCTTGGGCCAAATAGATGACCTGTGCCAAATTTCATCCAATTCGGATAATAACTGCGACCTGTACTTTGTTTACAATTAAACATGGACTGATGGACGGACAGACGGACATGCATAAATCGACTCAGATAGTGATTCTATGCATATTCTCCAAAGGAACCATGGGTCTATCTCGTTTCCTTTTGCCTGTTACAAACATATGCACAAAGACATAATACCCTGTACCACAGTGTGGTGACGGGTATAAAAAGGGGTTATATGGGGACTACCCCTAAAAAGGGGTAAATATTAATAATTTTTGGTGGGGAGATTTGTTGCCATATACGACTACAAAATTTCAAATTTCAGCGAATTTGGTTGAAAAACGCGCTCTAGAACCTCAAAATATCGAAAATTGGGGGTACCCTTATATAGGGGCTACCCGAAAAAATTGACCTATATTTATAATTTTTAGTGGAGAGATTTGCTATCCAATAAGAACTGAAAGTACTAAATTACAGCCAATTTGGTGAAAAAAGTCGGTCAAACCCCCCAAAAACTGGAAATTGGGAGGTACCCAAAATTGTGGGGTAACCTTATATGGGAGATATGCCTAAACTTGGACCGATAAAGCCCATCTTTGAACTGGACCTGCTTGTAACATTTAAAAGAAAACGAGATAGATCCGTCGGTCCGTTTGTCTGTCCATGTGAATACTTAAATCGATAATCCGCCGATATTTGCGACAAGATTAGAATCAAGAACAAGGTTCGCAAGACCCCTTCCGGCCTGTGTAGTTTGTGAATGTAAGCGATACGCTGTGGAAAATTATTCTAAACTGTCAGAATGCTGACCTGAGAACTGCGACTGAATTCTTGCATATGATAATCGACACAAGAGGATGTTGTCGATGCAGTATCCTAAGGAGAGATCTACGCGATCTGGAAAGGTCTAACAAGATCAATTCGTATAGACAACATGATACCAGATAATATGAACTAGGACCTCACGACACGCTGCATCTTATCTACTGCTTAACTAACACACTCATCAGTTTCCGGAATCGTTTTGTACGAAGACGATCAAGATTGCAAGCTTTTTCATCGCGGAAATGGAGAAGTCAGAATTGGAATAGAAGAAAACACAACAAATATGTCGCACAGAATTATTGAAAACCCAATCGTGGTTTTTTCATTATGATAGATGCATGCGGGTGAGTTTTTAGCCACCGGAGGATTTAGTAGTAATTTAAGACCTGTACTGAAGGCCATCAATTTTTTTTTAATCCAAGCTACTGCTCTTAAAATGTCTTCAAAAAATCTATGCTGCTTGACCTAAGGAAAATGTTTATAAGAAATCCACGTTTCTTGTCATATAAAAAGATGATTTTGGGCATCTGTTGTATATTCATAATGTGTTGAAGAGGATCATATAATACGCGGACCGAATAATAATAATTTTCAAATAAAAGTATATTTTTATCTCGCCCGCTTATTAAATATCCTTAACTTTTGTGTTATCAGACAAGTCTCCACTATTTCGTGATCAGTTACTGCAATGGTCATTTCGAAATTGAAATATATGTGTAATTGAAATTTATCGATATTATCACAAGTTGCAATAACAAACGTTTGTTTGGTTTCCTTTGATAGGATTGGAGTGAGCATTTCAGACCTCTTCACTGTTGGCCACTTTGATGTGGAATTTCGTGGACTGCATTATTTGTGTTTTCGTCTGTCTTTTTGGAGAATGGTCATTTGGTTGCTTGTTTTTTTTTCGTTCATTTCTTATCTTGAGACATAAATCGTTTGGTGTCACATAATGGCGCGACACAGCAAGACATCCAAATATATATAAAGGAGGCAAATAAAAAACTTTCACTATACGAACACCACCGCCATAGGCGCTATGGCAAAAGGGTGGGGATAGCCTCACGCTGCAGACCATCAAACCAACCTTATAATCATGGTCACAAATTTATGGTTGGCTCCTATAGTTTTGTATCGATATGCTGTTGTTTGCTATGGACGCCAAACAAAACCCCAACATGATTGAGTAGCCTTAAGTAGCCAACATGGAACATGGAAGCCCCCCCACCAATTGACCGAAGAACATATTGAAAATCACCCTGCAGTGCATGTGAGTGTGTGTGTTTGTTTTGCTGTTTTTGACCGAAACGACTCTTTAATGACATCTAAAAGTCGTCAATCATTTGACAAGACATAACAGAAGTTAAATACTTTTTTTTTGGGGGGAATTTTTATTCGGCTTCCTCTTTTGTCCACGTTCTTTCATAATCTTTGTGGTCATTTTTTTTTCGATGGCTACTGGAATAGTGAGGAATAAAAAACTGAAAACAACAACAACACAAAAGCAAAACAAACAAGATTTCTGTCGGCTTTATTTGTCTTTGGTCTTGGTTGGTCTGTGCTTCTTTCGTTAGATCTTCCACGTTTATGGCATTCAATCTATCAGTAGCTGTACAATTTGACAGTTTTTTGACATTTTCGAAATGAATTGATTTACGACTTTTGAAATGGTCTGTGATGGTATTTAGGTGGACATACGAGTACTCACATACACATATGCTATTTTTATCATACATAGACATACATACGAATTTGTTTTGGTAAGATATCGAAATAATTAGATATTGATACCCTACCAAAGGCAGGCGGGTTAATGTGAACACATTGGACTTAGGGAAATAATTACAAATTTTAGATTCTTAAACAAATAGGGTTGGTACCAACCTCTTACATTTTCTATCTGCGTTTTGTACAAATATAATGGGTGGTTTTTTTATGGCAATGTAGTACTATAACGAGCTTTTTCTGCAGGGATGTTGTTCACCATCCAAGAATTGGAGGTACTTCGATAAAAACCCCAATAAGGAAAGTAGTAAAGTTGAACGGGACCGACTTTATGATACCCTTCACCACTTTGGGTGTATTCAACAGGACCATTAACATGAGATTGGATTAACTAAAATATTTGATATTTATCTAAATGTGAACCGGTTTAGATCAATTCATAAACATTTATTATAGAGTCGTTTGTTTACTATGGGGCAAATTATATAAATCAATCCGACATCTCTTGATTATTTGTAGATTAATTAACATGAAGTCGGTCGATAATATATGTGAGCTATGTCTGCATTTCTATAAAACGCAGTTACGTCACTCTTTGCTCATTTTTGTACTTTGTGCAAAATTTCGTATCAATCTGACAAAAATGAGGAGTTTTGTGAACAATTTGCTTTTAATTGAGGACAAGTATTTATGAATGCTATATCGAAATCCGAACCGATTTTAACGTTAAAAGTTATACTAACTTTAGTACGTTTTGAGTATATCGGCCATATTTTGGGTCCTTGGTGCATTATTTACTATAAATCGGATGGGAGCTACATCTAAATCTGAACCGATTTTCACGAAACTAACACACACAGCATTCTAGGCTCAATTCAGAACACTACGCCAAATTTCGTGCAAATCGAAAGATATATAAGGACTTTGGTACACCATTTACATAAAATCGGACGAAACTATATATGGGAACTATATCTAAATCTGAACCGATTTTCACGAAACTTAGCACACATTTCTCTAGACCTAATTCCATTCGCTGTGCCAAATTTCGTGCAAATCAAATGATTTTCAGGGACTTTGGTGCACCATTTACATAAAATCGGACGAAACTAATATGGGAGCTATATCTAAATCTGAACCGATTTTCATAAAACTTAGTACACATCACTCTAGAATTAATTCCATTCGCTGTGCCAAATTTCGTGCAAATCGAAAGATATATAAGGACTTTGGTACACCATTTACATAAAATCGGACAATACTATATATGGGAGCTATATATGAATCTGAACCGATTTTCACGAAACTTGGCTGAGATAAATTTCGTGCAAATCGAAGGATATAAAAGGACTTTGGTGCACTATTTACCTAAAATCGGACGAAAATATATATGGGAGCTATATCCAAATCTGAACCGATTTTCAAACAAATTTAACACACATCGTTCTAAACTTAATTCATATCGCTGTGCCAAATTTCGTACAAATCGAAAGATTTAAAGGGATTTCTGTGCACCATTTACCTAAAATCCGACGAAAATATATATAGGAGCTATATCTAAATCTGAACCCAATTTTCCCAATTTCAATAGGGTTCGTCCTTGGGCCAAATAAATGAGCTGCGCCAAATTTTATCCAAATCGGATGATAAATGCGATATGTACTTTGTTTAGAATTTGAAATCAACAGACAGACGGACGGACGGACATGCGTAAATCGACTCAGAAAGTGATTCTATGCATATTTTCAAATATATTTTCGTGTCCTTTTGCTTGTTACAAACATATGCACAAAGACATAATACCCTGTACCATAGTGTGATGAAGGTTATAAAAACGATGTTAAGTTCGACCCGGCCGAAATATTAATACCCTCAACAATGAGTAGGATAATATATCTAAAATTAATGGAGGCTCCTAGAAGAGAATTCATGTTATGATAGGACATTGAACATACCGAAAAATCTCTAAATATCTATATATATTAAAGCGGAGATCTAAATAGTGATGTTTATACCCTTTACCACACTGTGCATATGTTTGTAACAGGTAAAAGGAATCGAGATACACCCATGGTTCCTTTTAAGAATATGTATAGAATCACTTTCTAAGTCGATTAACGCATGTCCGTCTGTCCATCCGTCCGTCTGTCCATGTTAAATTGTAAACAACGTACAGGTCGCATTTATTATTTGAATTGGATGAAATTTGGCACAGCTAATTTGTTTGTCCCAAGGACGAACCATATTGAAATTGGGAAAAATCGGTTCAGATTTAGATATAGCTCCCATATATATTTTCGTCCGATTTAATGTAAATGGTGCACCAAAGTCCCTAAATAGCTTTCGATTTGCACGAAATTTTACACAGCGTATTGAACTAGGCCTAGAATGATGTCTGCCAAGTTTCGTGAAAATCGGTCCAGATTTAGATATAGCTCCCATATATAATTTCGTCCGATTACATGTAAATGGTTCACCAAAGTCCCTATATATCTTTCTATTTGCACCAAATTTGGCATAACGTACTGAATTGAGTCTAAAATGATGTCTGTCAAGTTTCATGAAAATCGGTCCAGATTTAGATATATTTTCGTCCGATTCCATGTAAATGGTGCACCAAAGTCCCTATATAGCCTTCGATTTGCATGAAATTTGACACATCGTACTAAATTACCTCTAGAATAATATGTGCTAAGTTTCGTGAAAATCGGTCCAGATTTAGATATAGCTCCCATATATATTTTCGTCAGATTTAAGGTAAATGGGTCGCCAAAGCCCCTATATATCTTTCGATTTGCACGAAATTTGGCATAAAGCACTGAATTAGGTCCAGAATTACGTGTGCCAAGTTTCGAGAAAATCGGGTCAATTTTATATATAGTTCAAATATATTTTTTCGTCCGATTTTAGGTAAATGGGTCTCCAAAGTCCCTATATATCTTTCGATTTGTGCGAAATTTGGCATAGGGTACCGAATTGGGTCCAGAATAATGTGTGCTAAGTTTCTTGAAAATCGGTTCAGATTTAGATATAGCTTCAATATATATTTTCGCCCGTTTTAATGTGCACTAAAGAACCAAAGATTGGCCGACCCGCATACAAGTTTGGACAAAGTACTGAAGTTACTATAACCTTTCGTGTGTCAAGTTTGCTTGAAATTGGTTCAGATTTACATATAGTTCCTATATGTACTTTCGCCCGATTTTAAGTAAATGGTGTACTAAAGACCCATAGCTAGGCCGATTGGCAAAACGTACTGAAATTAATATAAATTAATCTCGGGTAAGTTTCCTTGAAATCGGTTCAGATTTAGATATAGCATAGCTTCCATATATATATATTTGCGGAAGAGCTGCAGGTATTCTTCTTCCTGTGAAAGAGCTGCAGATATTCTGCTTCCTTGGAAAAAGCTGGATGTATTATTCTTCCTATAGGAAAGCTGGTGGTATTCTTCCCAATATATCAGAGCTGGGACGTACGCAGGGGGGAGCCCGGTTGGCCCGGCCCCCCGAAATGAAGTTTTTTCACAGTAAATTTATGTTTGCAACAGCGATTTTTTTCATTTTGTACTACCGTTTTTAAACATTGAGCTTATAGATAAAGATCGCAGTTTTATGTTCTTTCAATTTCATGTCAATGTTCCTTCGACATCTGTAAAGATACATATGTAGAATATCCCCAAAGTGGTGAAGGGTATCGTATAGTCGGCCCAGTCCGACTTTACTACTTTCCTTACTCGGTTTTTATTGGTTCAAATATATATGTAGGTCACACACTTATCTTTGCCCGATATGTACCCAAAGTAGTGAAGGGTATCATATAGTCGGCCACGTTCGACTTTTGAACTTTCCTTACTGGTTTGTATTAGCTCTAGTTAGGCATTTCGGGATAATGGAGTATAAAACTGAGTTCTTGGAGAAAATTTTCGGATTTTTACTACCAAATTTTCTATATGCCCGATATCTTGACAGATTTAGCTCAATTTTCCACTGAAGTTGCTATAATTTTGCAATATGGGTTATGCGGAGCGAAGAAACGTGTTTATAGTCTATGCTTTGACAAAGCCTATTTTTACCTTTTCAGTTCCATTTTGGGTATTATTAAGATTTTTTCGAAATGACTGTAATTTAGCATATCGAATTGCTGGTGAATTAAAAATTTATTTTAAGAAATTGTTCAAATTAAGTTCATATTTTAAAATAGCACCCCGTTAATTTTGGGAATGTTGCAGTTTTCCCAGTTTTCCAAACTTGAGTGTTTACAATTTGCAACATTTTTATTGAGCATCACAAATCGACTCTCACACAATACAATAGCATAGTCCTCATATAAAATTCCAGACCTGTTTAAGGAATTTGGAATGAACACAACATTGTGTAGGGTATAAAAAATTCGCCTCGACCCAATTTAACCACCTTTTTACTTCATTTTCTCTATTATCTATCAAGATTGATGGCGCTATAAATTAGATATCAAAAAATATAAAAAAAATCACACACTCACAACACATCATAAAACTGCTGTGATCATTTGTATTTATTCGTTATAAGCTTTTGTGTAAGCCGTTAATTTTTACCACTTTTTAATAATGATTTATGACATTTCACTATGAAATGCCATATAGTAAATGTACAGTGATAGGTTCGGAAAGAGGGTATTCGGAATAGCAGTAGTAGTAGTAAAAGCCTTTATCAAAAGTTCAATTTACTAGCCACCACCACCACCACAAAATGGAAAGAATGGATATTTAGATAAATGAACAACAGGCCAAAGAAAGACTGATGGCTGGCGTTGTAGTCGGATGGCATATAGCGAACTGGTGTTGTTGTTGTCTTTGCTGTCATGACCTATCTACCTAACTGGGTATTGTTGCTTTGATTCATTACAATTATTTAATGGCGTCCCGATGTAGCCCTGTGTGTATTTCAATAAGCTCATTAATCATCATACCGTCAGCCGGAGCAGTCAGTTAGTTCGTTCGTTGAGAGGGACATTCGATTTATTTATTTATTTGTGTTGTTGCTAATGTATGTGTTCGTTCGTTTCGGCCATTCAGTTATTGTCACATGTCTGTTTGTCGTTTTATTTATTTGCTTTGTTATTCAGTCTCTTTTGGAAATTTTGTACATAATCTGGACATACTATCCCATCCAACCATCCATCTAGGTTTCCAATCTATCTATGTTATCTATCGCGGTGATTGTGTCTACCTCCCTTCTCCAGACCACTTACACACAGCCAAACAATTACACTTTAATCCTCTTGAAAGTCATTTAACACTTTCTGGTCACTACCGTGATACACTCACTCACACTCTTGGTCTTAGTCTTTTGCCGACACAAGGTGTGTTGGTCGGTTGATTGGTTTGTACGTTGCCCTCTGGACGTATGTGCCTGTGTGTGTGTTTGGGTATTACTGTCGTCTCGACGCCATTAAATATTTGTTCAGTTGTCATTATGACATGATTTGTATTTGTTATTATGGCAGTTGGACATTGAAAGTTTTTTTATTTCGTTTTTTTGTTATTTTTCCTTAGTTAAGAAAAGAAATTGTCGCCACTTTTGACAGTTGCACAAGTAACGAAAAGAATTATGACATTCCCTTTGTTGACAAATCAAGATTTGAGAAGGGTTTTTATGTTTCTTTATTTTTTTGTAAAAACACACAAAGGCTCAAAAAACGGAAATAGATTAAAATGTATTACTGTTGACACTAAGCTTAAGTGTGGACCCTGCAGATAATTCTTAGGATAAAAATTAGGTTTCTGCCAAAATTCGGATTACAAAACCAGAAATAAATGTCAAAACACCGATGGCCTATATGATACCTAGCGCCACTTTGAAGAAAATAAATAAAGCAAGTAAAAATGTTTGGCCAAGTCGGAGTTTTTATAACATCCTACACGGGGTTTTCCTTAAGAACTCCTTACATCGATGGGTATCTTTATATGGGAACTATGTTTTTTGCATTATGTGGTAGTAGGTTATTCATGCTCTATAAACATAATGTTCCAAATTACAGAAAATCAGGTTAGAAAATTGCCTAGAATTTCAAACTACCAAGAATTAAGCGTGGCGTTTGTATGGGATCTTTTCGCAAATATTAAATAACTTCTAGAAAAAATGTTAACTAGGAATCCGAAGAATTCCATTAAGAACTTAATAATCTCGAAACTTGGCCAGGATCTTTATGTGGGACTATATCAAAATTAGACAATTTTCCGCAAAAATATATCATACACTCCAATATCCAGGAATGCAAAATTGCAGCCACCAGTAAGGAAAGTAGTAAAGATAAGCTGGACCGACTATATGTTACCCTTCACCAGTTTGGGTATATTGTACATATGTATACTTACAATTGCATGTCAATGTTCCCTCGAACGAACGTACTCATGTCTTTCTGCAACCTATGCTAAATTTAATTTCATTCGGGCAGATTTAGAGTCTTCTGCGTACCGCAGGACAAATTTAGCAAAATTAATACAAATAAATGACCTGTGCCAAATTTCATCCATTCTCGATTTTTCAATTGGCTGGTAAATCAATACCTATGCTTGTTAAGGTTTGTAACTTTGCACATATATATTTAAAGATTTAAAAGAGAAGAAACATAATTTACAAAAATTTTTGTTATTGTTTTTTGCAATTAAAGAAAAGTCCTTATTTTTGATGGGGGCACTGGAACATCGGAATCCGACAACACTGGAACATCGGAATCCGACAATTCCAACGGTGTTAGAAAGAGTACATGTTTGGCTCTCGTATGAACTAGGATTATTGACTTCACTCAAAAATTAACAAAATGACGGACCTTATATATACTGACATGTACTTAAAAAAATATAGGGAGCATACCAAAAAGTGTACCTATATCGGCATTTCTACAAACCGATTATGGTTCTAAATATTGGTCCCAGACCCCATGTTTCATAGGACGAAATTTGTTTAAAAAAATTTTGATTTCATCCAAACGTTGCCCAATTTATTATTTCTTCCAAAATTAGCTCAAGTTCGAACATGGGGAATATCGGCCCACTCCTTCTGGTACCTCCACACAGGGGCTAGGCCTAAATGTGTGTTACAGTTCATATATATATATATATTAGGTTAATTATCGAATCTTGTGTTCTCGTTTTTTCGTATCTTACACAGATGAAATGCTTACAACAGAGTCTTAGAACCAAACCCACACACGGAACAAATCATATAACTATTTTACTATAAAAACAAGTGAAAAAGGGTTAAGTTCGGCCGGGCCGAACTTTGAATACCCTCCACCATAGATATACTGACAGGTACTTGACATAACAATGTAGGGAACATACCAAAAAGTATACCTATACCGACATTTCTAGAAACCGATTATGGTCCTAGACCCCATGTTTCTTTGGACCAAATTTGTTTCAAAAATTTTTGATTTCATCCACACTTTTCCCATCTTATTATTTCTTTCGAAATTGCTGCAGCGAATTCGGTTGAAAAACGCGCTCAAGAACCCCAAAATACCGAAAATAGGGGGTACCCCTATATGAGGCTATCCGAAAAAATGGACCTATACTTATAAATTTTTGTGGAGCGATTTGAAACCTATTACGAACTCAAAATACTAAATTACAGCCAATTTGGTGCAAAAATAAGATCAAACCTCTAAAATACTGAAAACTAGTAGGTACCGTTATGTGGGGGTTACCAGAAAAAGTGGACCTATATTTATAATTTTTTTGTGCAGACATTTAGTACTCAATAAGAACTCAATGTACCAAATTTCAGCGTATTCGGTCGAAAAACGCGCTCAAGAACCCCAAAATACCGAAAATTGGGGGGTACTGTTATATGGGAGCTATGCCTAAACGTGGACCGATATATCCCATCTTCGAACTTGACCTGCCTGCAGACAAAATACAACCCTATGCGGCACCCTATCTCAATTCCTTCAGAAGATTACAACAGACGGACGGACATGGCTAGATCGTTTTAGAATTTTACCCTGATCAAGAATATATATACTTTATAGAGTCGGAAATGAATATTTCGATGTGTTACAAACGGAATGACAAAAATAATATACCCTCCATACTATGGTGGAGGGTATAAAAATGCCGGTAACACTTTCAACATTCTGAAAGTGAATCGATAGCCTTATATGGGGGCTATGTCAAAACATGGACCTATATGAGTAATTATACTCTTCACCACACTTACATGGCCCCAGGACGACCCCTATTGACATTGGAGAAAATCGGTACAGATTTCGTCCGATTTTATGTAAATAGTGCCCCAAACTCCCAATATTAGGGTGATTGAGAAAAATTTTGCACAGTGTACTGAATTAGGTCTAGATTGATATATATTAAGTTCTGTTGAAATCTGTTCAGATCACATATATAGTTTCGTCCGATTTTATGTAAATGGAGCACCATATGCCAATACTGGTCCGATTGAAGCAAAATTTAGAATGCCGTATGGAAGTTACTACATGTTGACATCGGTTTGTTGAAATTGGTTCAGATTGATTTTATGTAAATTGCGCACCGTATTGGATTGAAGACGTTTTATGTTTAGGTATAGCTTCCATATATATTTTCATCCGATTTCATCAAAATGATGTACCAAAAAACTAAAGTTTGTCCGCTTAGGACGAATTATTGCACAACGTACCAAATCGAAACTAGATTAATGTGTACTGAATTTTGTGTGGAGATACATTTTTGATAGGGCACTGTGTTGATCTTATACATATTTTGCTCCATGATTGACATTCGATTTACTTGAAGAAGTGGAAATGATATTATCATCTGCAATGTTTGGATGAAATTTGTCACTTACTTAGAGAGTTATTGTGTACGCTATCCAACTATACATCCGAAGATTTCAGCTAGAAACGGATGTGGTGAAAACCCGTAATGTCGATGAGACATATTTATGCCCTTTACCACACTGTGGTATGTTTGTAACAGACAAAACGAAACGAGATAGACCCATGGTTCCTTTTGAGAATATGCATAGAATCACTTTCTGCGTCGATTTATGCATGTCGGTCGGTCTGTCTATCCATATTAAATTTTAAACAAAGTGCAAGTCACATTTATTATTCGAATGAGATGAAATTTGGTACAGATCTTTTATTTGCCCCAACAACGAACCCTATTAAAATTGGTGAAAATCGGTTCATATTTAGATATAGCTCCCATATATATTTCCACCCAATTTTAAGTAAATGGTGCATCCAAAAGTTAAAGTGTGTCCCTTTGACACAACATTATGTGCAACGTATCGAAATGGGTCTGCAATAACGTCAGGTAAGTTTGGATGCAATTAGTTCAGATATGGATATAGCTCCAATATTTTTGTTCTCCCCACATATACTTTAGTGAATGGATTACCAAATTCTTCATGTTTGTTCGATTATCACAAAGTTTTAAAGTTAGTATAGCTATCATGCGTTATGTTAAGCTATTAAATTGAGCCTAGAATATTGTATTTTGTAAAAATTGATGCAGATTCAAATATTGCTCCCATATATATTTTCGACTGACTTCATGTTAATATTTTCAATAGCGCTCTGTTTTGTAGCATAATGAATAATTCGATTTAAATCGATTTACATTATTTTGTCCCATTGCACAAAAACGACTCTAAATCTTCCCTAATGAAATGGAATTTGGATTAATGTACCAATGAGAACCTATTGTACCAAATTTCAGCGAATTCGGTTGAAAAACGCGGTCAAGAACCCTTATATGGGAATTATGTCTAAACGTGGACCGATATAGCTCATCTTAACCTTCCAGGAGACAAAAAAAAACTCTATGAAAAAATTTGGGGATTTATCTCAATTCGTTTAGAGACTAGTGTGATTACAAAAGACATACGGATCATAATTACTCTGATCAAGATTACTCGGAAATTATTATTTCGTTGAGTTACAATCGAAAAAACTTAGTATACCCTCCGTACTATGGTGTAGAGTATAAAAAGGTACACATGAATCCGATTAATGATCGTAGGGTTAAGTCGGTTCACATATAGACACAGATCACATACTTAATTTAGTCCAATTTCATGTCAATGATCTTCAAAAATGCGACGTCTGTTATGATATAGCCAAAGTGGTAAAGGGTTTCATATAGTCGCCCCGTCCGACTTCACTACTTGGTTTTGATCATGTTTATAGTGTTAAGGCTGAGGATCGGGAATATGAATATCTTTTTCGACCTATAACGACAATTTTCTGTGATGAAGTATTTTATACTCGAATCCAAGCATTTTCTGTTCGGAAGGCCAACATTTAAAATTTTGACTTGGCACCGACAAATTCAGTATGCTGATAGTCCTAGTCGAATTTTCAAACTTGAGTCTGCAATTTGGTATTTCGTTTTTTCAGAGGATAGACAACTACTAGTATCAATTAGGTGATTCTGATATGAGGTATTAAATAAAGATCTCTAGCGATTTTAGTTATTTTGAATTCCCAACTCATGGTGGGGGTTATAAATCGATTTTTTAATTATTTTGTACTACGCCTCATCACAGAATATCAAGTGCACAATGTTGATTATCTTAGAGCAGTATCCTAAAATTTTTAATTTCCATTTCGAATCAAATTTCACCACAATAAATTTTTTTTCCATTGAAATTCTCTAATTCATGCATCCATTATTTTTGAAGGTCTATGTTAACTGAAAATCCTATCGAATTAATTCTATTAACGTCATTCATGTGTCAATACCGGGTCTTTTCAATTGACTTTTCTGTCATAGTACCATATTTTTATTCTCCTAGATTTGAAAACTAAAATCGATGTCACATTTTCGGTCATGTGACCATAACAAAATTTTTTAATTCATTCATTCATTCACAAACCACAACGAAAATGACATATGCCATTATAATTATTCGTTTGGTTAACAATAACACTTGTTCTACATTTATCATCGGAGGCCTAATAATAATTTCACAAACAAATGCTATAGCACCCGATTTGACAGATACAATTTATTTTAATGTTTGCGAAAGAAAAATTGTAATGATGTGCTGAATGGAAATAGAAATTTTGGTATTTCTTGTGGGGAAATTTCAAAATAGAAATTCATTAAAGGGAAATGTGTGA
>NW_026876516.1:0-20052 GCF_032173495.1 Musca vetustissima | reverse complement strand
TTATGTTATTAAAGACTTATTCGAACCATCGTATTGCTCTCTCAAAAGGAACCATGTCTATCTCGTTTCCTAGGGTTTAAAGGGTATAAAATTCCACACCTTATGGAACCCTTAAAAATAGTCTTTTAAACATCCACACATTGTTTTAGCCCTGAAAAAATATACTTTAAAAAATTCACGTCTGGTTTTAGGCTTGCAAAATATTTTTAAATGCATTTAAAATATTTGTTTCAAATATTCAAGCCGATAGGCCCTACCAAAATATGTTTCTATTTTAAAATCTATGCCTAGACTCTCAAAAAACATATTTTTAAAAGTCACTTCTATTGTCCTTTTGAAAAAATATATTTTTTTGTTATTTCTCAAAAATGGAAAATTGTTTTTTATTTTATAAAAAAAAAAATATATATATATATATATATATACATATAAAATAGTTATCATCTAAAACTAATTATAACATATTCCTTTCCTTTTTTCTTTACAGAGGACGTAAACGTTTTGTCTCCGAAGGAGACGGTGGCCACGTTAAGCCACCAACTCTTCCATTGCGTGACTAAAAAATCCGTGTATTTTTTCCATTTCTCTCTCCAATTGCATCCGAATATATTATAACAACACTTTTTAATGGAATACAACAAAATAATTATAACAACAACAACAAAAATATACTACATATAAATTCACAAATTTTGACCACTTGAAATTTTCAACCTACCAGATCCACCCAAAACAATAAAGAGAAGTAGCCGAAAATGCAAATATAAATATCGAATATAATTAACAAAAACAAAAAAAAAAAGATTTAAATGGATAAGACAACAACAAATGTTTATACTACACACACACGATATTGAAAAATAACAAAAACAAAAGTCTACGTATTATTACAAAAACAAAACAATATATATCGGATAATAATAAAAAAATGAAAAAAAAATATATATGGGCTACTTTTTAAGCCCCTTCATCATCTAACATGAAAAAGACTACAGGAAATGTGGAGATAAAAACCTACTACTTACTCCTCCATAAAAAACAATGAAGAAAACAGTTTGTTGGTCCCCAGGCCGCAGCACTGGACATATAGATACTACCTTCTAACCACACTACCACCACCAATACCATCATCATCCATCATCGTTATCATCACCAATACAACGGCAACAACCACATAAAAACTTTTATTATTATAAAGAAAGAAGAAAAAGAAAAAAACGAAAAAACCCACAAAAAAATTGATCTCTTTTAAATGTTTTTGTTCATTACAAAATATTATCCCCATCCATCTTTACCCACTCCCCTATACACTCACACATTCAACTCTTTTTCTTATCATCATGTTTTAAAAACACACAAAAATGCATAAGATACTACAACAACTACTACTATATTCTATATTACTTTTTCTTAATTATTTTTATTTTTTTATATCTAAATCATCATAAATATAACAAACAAAAACAATGAATGAAATGAAGAAATAAATGAAACAAACAAAAAATAAATGTGACATCCTAAAAGTATGCTTTATAATTTGAAAATTATTTTTTATTACCTTGATTGGGTGAAACCTTGACCAAAAAAAAATATTTTTTGTTGGGTTGTTTTGCAATCAGAAAAATTACAAATAACACTAGGTTGAATATTCCTCAAAGACCTCATACGCCATGAAGCATGCCTATAGTCCCTAAGAAAGAAAAAATCTAAACATTTCACACCTATAGTCCATATTGGTGCAGAAGCCTGTATATGGAGGAAATTATACCATTGTCATAGTATAGATATTAATAGCCTTTATATTTACTAAGCAGAAACTCAGCGGTCAGCGGTCAACTTCATTTGGAAATAAAACTTCTATTCCTGCAGTGGTCTGATGAGATTTATACAGTGATTTCGATATAGTAGAAGCTTAAATTTTGTTTGTAAGCCGACTTTGAGTAAGCTTTCTGAGCCCAACTGAATTATTTTCGATTTTTTTTTTTTTTGGTTCGGTTTAGAATCGTGTTTGAACTGAAACTGAACTAAATATTCTAATATTCTGTATCACAAATATGTGTAAAAACAGTAGGACAGTTATAGGCATTCGTACTTACTTCGCTGGCTTATGACAGAACGGTTGTTCCATAAGCCGAGCTTAAAAAAGATTTCCAGGCGGTAGGTCTTGTGCGCATCTCATTCAATTTGAAAAACCATTACCGAGATGTCTTCCACCTGATCTTTCCATCTTATTCTTGGCCTACCCCTTCTGCGTGAACCGTCAGCTGGTTCGATTTTATATGCCTTTTGGGCTGAGGCATCTTCATCCATTCTTATAACATGCATTAGACAACGTAGTCGCTGCAGCTCAATGTCCGATGTCCGAGAATAGCTGGTAGAGCTCATGGTTCATTCGACGACGATATTCACCATCTACGCAGGTCGGTCCAAACACTCCAAGAGCTGCCTCATCTGCTTGCTCAAGTACCCATGCTTCAGATCCATATAACAGCACGAGTAATATCAGCGTCTTGTGAGTTTGGTTTGGTAAGAGGTGGCTTTGCTTTTGAGTTGCTTACTCAGACCATAGTAGCATCTGTTGGCCAACACTATTCTCCTCCGGATTTCACAGCTGATGTTATTAGTTTTGGTTATGGCGGTACCGAGGTATATAAAATCGTTCACTATCTCGAAGCTGTAATTTTCAAGTTCCACAGTTGGTCCGAGTCTACTGGACGTCTTGCGCATTGATACCATCAGCTAGGTCCTTTCGCCATTTACTGTCAGTCCCACTTTGGCAGACTCCTCAATTAGTTCAAAGGTGGCAGTACCGCTCGCAATGTTCGACCCATTATGTCGATGTCGTCCGCGCAGGCGAGTAACATATGCTGTTTGGTGTACAGTGTGCAATTTCTGTTCTCATTTGCATATCGTATGACCAAGCAGGATGTTGAACAGGTTACACGACAAACTGTCACCTTGTCTGAATCCCCGTTCGGTATTGCTGCTACTTTAATTGCTGACATTGTACCAGTTAAAGTTATCCTGCATAGGCGTATTAATTTTGCAGGAGTGTCAAACGCAGGCATGGCTTTAAACACCTCTGAACGGATAGGGCTGTCAAATCCGGCTTTATAATCGACGAATAGGTGGTATGTGTGGATGTGTTTTTCGTGGGTCTTTTCCTGGATTTGGCGCAGAGTAAAAATCTGGTCAATGGTGGATTTGCCAGGTCTGAAGCCGCATTGGTATGGTTCAATAATGTCATTGACCATTGGTTTCAATCATTCACACAGCGCACTGGATAGCACTTTATATGCGATGGGAAGAAGGCTAATTTCTCTATAGTTGGCACATATCGTCTTGTCTCTTTTTTTGTGCGCGGGACACAGAATGCTGAGCATTGGGCATGCATTCCTCTAGCCAAATTATACTAATCAGCTGGTGCATGCTCCTTACCAGCATCTGACCACCAGTCTTGAATAGTTCGGCTTGTAACCCATCGGCACTTGATGCATTATTATTCTTCAGCCGATTGATTGCTATTCTGACCTCATCTTGGCTGTGTGGTATACACTCTATACCGTCATTTCTTATTTGTTCTGGAGTATCTTTATCGCCACTTTTTGATAACAAAACCTTTTCAAAATGCTCCTTCCAGATCCACAACACGCTGTCTGTATCTGTTTCCAGGTTTCCTTCTTCATCTCTACAGGAGGATGTGCCTGCACCAAAGCCTTCTGTTTGGTGTTTTAGTCGTTGGTAAAATTTTAGGACTTCATTTTGACTCCTGTACATTTCGATTTGCTCACGCTAACGTTTTCCTTGTTCTTTCTTCTTTTTTGTAAAAACACGTTTCTCACCTCTCCTTTCACCCGATAATTCTCCATCGCAAACTTTACACAACGGAATAACTATAAAAATTATGAACATTTGTGATATTTGCAACCTCTTGCCCGATTACAGGTCAACAGCACCTCCCTTCCTTACACTGACATATTTTCCGAATATTACTAATATTCAGTACAGCCCTTCTAATGACTTGTCCAGATTCCCTTCACCGTGGGCTCTGTTGTTATGTTCGGCTTCTAATTGTGGCCTATAGATCTGTAAATATTCAAGTGTAACTCCCACATACGAATGCATACGACAAAAATAACAATTTGTATCAATTTAAAGGTTAACCATTCCTCTTTGGATATATGATAAACTTCTCGGGGTCTATATTCTTCAGGACTAAATATATACGCCATAGAATATAAAATTTTGTAATTTTTACACAAAAGTCAGGGTCCATTTGATCCGCTAAATAATGACCGATCTTTATCAAAGCAGGCATTTATAGTCTTTAGCCCGACCCCCTTCTCTATGTTCGGGCCATAATTGCGGCCTCTGGAGCGACCAGAAAAAAATAAGTATTTGTTCCATTTCATCCCCTAAATATGGACTGATCTTTACGAAAATATCAGTACCCGCCCAACATGCAAAATTTCGTGAAGGTTGGTCCATTATAATGCACAAGGGGACGGACGTACGGACACACACGTCTAGATCGGCTCAGCTAGTCAAGATATGACGATCGGTATACTTAAAGGTGGGTCTAGCACCAATATTACGCGGCGTTACAAACTGCACAAAGCTATTACCTTCACAACATAGTTGTGTAGGGTATAAAATTAATTTGGAATAAAGTTCTAAAATCCGAATTACTTCTATTTCTTTGTGTAGGGTATAAAATTAATTTGAAATAAAGTTCTAAATCCGAACTACTTCTATCTCTTGGTGGGCTTGGAAATATGAGGCAAATATTTTTTACCATTATCGGATCTGCAGGTTGTATGACTCGATATAAAATATAGCATATAATTTCTTATTTGTACACACACTCACAACAATATATTAGTGTAGTCAACAAACTACTGCCTACAAAAAGTAGAAATTATAATTTCCAATTACTTATATGTATATAGCGCACTACATACAATACCATATGAAAAAATCAGTATATATGTGAAACCATTTTTGGAACCATTAATGCTGTCCGCAGACTTTTTCTACTGAGTGAACATGAACAGTCATCCTACACAAGCAAATTAGTATCCTATCAAACTTCTTCATTTGACAAAATTAAAAAAAAAAAATTAAAAATTAAATTAAAAAAATCATAATTGAAAGAAAAGAAATATTCCTGTATTATTTTTTAATTATTATCATTTTATTACCAAGGTAGAAATCTGGTATTATTTCTTACTTTGTAGAATGTGCTACAAAGAGAATGGATCTAGTTTTTAAGAATTCATAATTTATATAAAATTGCATGAACTAACTACCACGCCCATACCCAATACACCAAGAAGAACATAACCAACAAAAGATGTGTGAAAATACTGAATATTATGGTCATGCATTTGAAATAGCCGTTTAATGGAATTTTATTTTTTTTACATTTTGAAAAATAAGAAAAAAAATTTCGTTTATTGTCATTATTATTTAAAAATATACATTTCTTCCACTTCATTTCATTTGTTTCAAACTTTTCAAATGAAAAAAACACAATCCACAAAACTAATCCTCCTCTCTCCACAATTCTTTTGTAATTCTGAATTTGTATGAAAAAACAAACAACACAACTGAAAAAAGAACAGCAACGTATGAGATATAAATAAGTTTGAAAAAAAACTTAACAACAAAAAATAACAATTTATTATATTCAACGTAAAAAAAAACAAAAAATAAACATATTTAAATATATAAAAATATAAAAAACTTGAGTTTTTATTTTAGGTTGGGGGTTTTCCAAGGATATATTCTATAAGAAAAATATTTTCGAAGGCTTTTTTAAAGCATGAATTTTTATAACATCAACTTTATGTTCCGAAATATACTTACTGTTCGGTGCTGGGCACCTATTACCACAAAAATCGGGCTTATAACAATGGCAAAAAAATTTGTTTCTTCGTAATAGCTACTGTGTAAGTATCCACGTACATTCATGTCACATTAAATGTGAGCATTTAAACAACCGCCTAAAAGTATGCTATAGTTTTCTATACAAACCAGCAGCCACGGTCATTATGAGTTGAAAATTGCCCTTGTTACAAAATTAATTTTTGTCTAGTTTTTCATTATCAAGTAATAGGCGAACAGCACCGACAGTAAGCATATTTCGGAACATCGTTGCATTCAAATGCCAATAACTCCGCGACTACTTAACCGATTTTCATAATTTTTGCACAAATAATTCGAGGGAATTCTTAAGTTTTCCACATTGAAAATACATATATAACGTTATGTTATATAAGAGAAAAGTAGCATTATGTGAAAGTTCAAAGATATTTAAAATATCAACAAATTTTTGGTAAAATATAAACAAGGCAGTATTGCCGATTTGGACAGCCTTTGCTATATCCCACACAAATAATAGATCGCGTGAAAATTCGAATAATTGACACATAACTTTACCACACTGTGGTATAGGATATTATGGCTTTGTGCATATGTTTGTAACAGGCAAAAGGAAACGAGTTAGAACCATGGTTCCTTTTGAGAATATGCATAGAATCACTTTCTGAGTCGATTTATAAATGTCCGTATGTCTGTCCATGTTAAATTGTAAAGAAATTGCAGGTCGAATTTATTATCCGAATGAGATGAAATTTGGCACAGATCATTTAGTTGCCCCAAGGACGAACCCTATTGAAATTGGTGAAAATCGTTTCAGATTTACATATAGCTCCCGTATATATCTTTGTCCGATTTATGGTAAATGGTGCACCAAAGTCCCTAAATATCTTTCGATTTGCACGAAATTTGGCACAGCGTATTGAATTAAGCCTAGAATGATATGTGCTAGCTTTCGTGAAAATCGGCTCAGATTTAGAATATATATGGGAGTTATATCTAAATCTGAGCTAAATCGTCCGATTTTTAGCAAATGATGCACCAAAGAGTCAAATTTAGGCTGATTGGCACGAAATTTTGCACAACGTACTGAAGTTATGATAGCCTAACGTGCGCGAAGTTTTAGTGAAATCATTTTAGATTTAGATATAGCTCTCATATATTTTTTTCTTCCGATTTTTAGCAAATGATGCACCAAAGAGTCAAATTTAGGCCGATGATAATTTTGTTGAGTTACAAACGAGAAAAACAAACTTAATATAACCTCCATACTATTATGGTGGAGGGTATAAGAGCGATAAGTCCGATAAGTCCCATCTTCGAACTTGATTTTATGTGGGTAAAACGACGACGATATGCAGAGTTTGGGTCAAATAATACTAAATTTATAAAAAATTATAAAAATTTTGACACTTTGTGAGAGAGCAACCCGAAGAAGAGGACCGATAAGTTCCATCTTCCGAAAATATATAAGCTTGGTGGAAATTAATTAGTTTGTGCAAAGTTTGATTACAATCGATGATTACTCCCTTCGAGAGTTATCGTGCGTTACAAATTGTCTCAAAGGGATATGGTCCAAAGAAACGTAGGATCTAACACCAACACCAGCTGACACTTCTTTACTTGAGATCTAATGAATATTTTCGAAACCTGTCCAAGCAATACATTTTTTTAAAATATTTTTAAGGCTTGAATTTTTGAAAGAATATTTTGGAGATCTTTCCAAGGGCTTGAATTTTTAAAGGATATTTTTGAGGCCCTACTAAAGGCGTGGATGAATATTGATGGCCTCTCCAAATGCGAGGGGCTTTTAATGAATATTATAGGCCTTTCTAAAAGAGTAGATTTTTAAATGAATATTGAAGGCGTTTCCAAAGGAGAAAAATTTTAAATGAATATTGAAGGTATCTCCAAATGCGTGAATTTTTTTGTGGAATATTGAAGGGTGTTTAAATGAAAATTGTAGGTTTTCTAGCACAGACTTCTTTAAATATATTAAACGCATTTTAAGAAATTGCAGGCCTTTATGCATGGATTTTTAAATTAATATTTTTTAAGAAATTGCAGCCCTTTAGGCCTGGATTTTTAAAAGGATATTTTTTAAGAAATTGCAGGCCTTTAGGCATGGATTTTTAAAAGAATATTTTTTAAGAAATTGCAGGCCTTTAGACATGGATTTTTAAAAGAATATTTTTTAAGAAATTGCAGGCCTTTAGGCATGAATTTTTAAAAGAATATTTTTTAAGAAATTGCAGGCCTTTAGGCATGGATTTTTAAAAGAATATTTTTTAAGAAATTGCATATGTATATAAATAATAATATGTATATAAATAATTTATAATTATATTTTTACATTCAATAGTTACATAAAATTCTCTTTATTTCATATTTGATTTTGTATATTACATACATACATAAATACATTTTGTAATAGCCTCATATACATTTATCAAAATTTCTTTTGAATATATTCAATAATTTATTTAAAATTGTATTCTTAAAAGGTGTTCTTACAAATATTAATTTTATTTAGGCAAAGTATTTTTTTATGATATTTTTGCCCATTTTTGTATACATAAATATATAACAAAAATATATAAATTTGACTATTATGCTAATTTCCATATTTTTTTAATATTTCTTTCACATTTTCAACTTCATATTAATACATCTAATTTGTAAAGTTATTTTCAATGCGAGATTTTTCGTTTTCAATGCAATCATTATTTTTTATACAATGCCTGTTTCAATACTTCATTCAACAATAATTATTTTATATGCACATTTATAATAATTATAGAATAATAGAAAATACTTTATTGTTTTGAATTATTACAACTAAAATAAATTATTTTAACAAATTTTATTTCTGTTTCTGTTGGCTTAAGTTAATAAAAACATTTTGCCAATTGAAACAACTATGAGCACAGATATTTTATATAAATTATTATATGGTTTAAAATAGTTTTAAATTCTTAAAGGAAATACTTTTTTTTAACAAAAAGGCAAGCAGAACTAAATTTAAAGCCACACCAGTACAATAATAAATTTAACACATACAAACAATGAGTATTTTGGATATTGTGTGTTGGTTTATTTTTTTTATGGAGGAGAAGATTTGTAAATTTATTTTTCCATGAGATTTCCCATCATCCAAATGGCAAGCAAGACATCTGCAACAAAGAATTAGAAAGTATGAAATGTTAAAAGCTCCCACATACATTTTTTTTAATATCGCATTTAAAAAATTAAAAAAAAAATAAATAAAAACAAACTAAATTTACTAACAATTGACGTCAATTCGTGAGGCCTACATCATATATAGCTGTCATATAAACATGTACATTATATGATAAGTATTACTACAACTCACTCACAAAATGCAAACGTGCATATAGATTATATCCAAAATAATATATTTACACAGATGTTTACATTTCAAGATTTGGCACATGTTCGACTTTTATTCTTTCTGTTGAACAGAAGACATACAAAAAAATAATGCATCATGTGTGAATTTAAATTGACATTTATGAAGACGTAGATAGATATAAAAATGAGAAAAAGAAATGTTGAGGAACATTTGGCGATATATAAAAAAAACAATTGTTGACCAAGCTAAGATCTAGAAGCCATTTATGCAGGATGTAGTCAATACGCCAAATTTAATAATCTAATACAGACTTTCTTTTTACAGACTTTCCAAGGACTATATAAATTTAAAAAATTTATAAAGACTTTCCAAGGCGTGGATTATTGTTGGCCAAGCTAAGATCGAGTAGACGTTTACGAAGGATGTTGTTAATACGCCAAATCAAAAGATTCAAGGAATAATGCATAATGTTGTGCATACGTGTTGCCACCAAATGGTTAATCCTTTGTCGGATGCGAAAATCTATGATATTGCATTAATGTACATTCCCTTCAAGCGGGCAATGAAACTGTCACACGCTGCCCGAATGTTGCTCTGCGGTATTTAGGCCCATTCCTGGCGAAGCGCTAGCTTAAGGTGATTGACACTTTGGTATTTTTTAGTGCCTACCTTGCTTTTCAAAATACTTCAGACACAATAGTCCAAAGGATTGGTACCGGAGATTTTGGTGGCCAAATTGGCTTTAATGCACCCTCCAGAATATTTTCGTAATAATATTCGGCATTTATTTTGATCGGCCGAGGCATCAAAATAAATACGAGCGGAGAGCAATCATCGGCTATTATGGTAGCCCACACCATCACCAACGCCGGCGCTTGAGTTCTTGTGGCCAACCAAAGGTGCACATTTTCGGCTGACCTCTATGGCAAGTAAACACGATCATTTTGTTTGTTTACAAACTGCTGGACAACGAATGTTGTCTCAACGAAGAAAACCAAATTCGGTCACTATGACGCTTGATTCCATTACGAATAACTTTTTTTCGTGAAAATTCTGACTAAAACGCTTTTGTACGTTTTAATAATTTTTAATAGCTGTAGGACGAGTGGCTTAGAAATGACTATGATACTACAAAGATTTTTATATAGAGTAAAGATCTGACTGGCCGTTATAAAACCCGGACTTTTGAGTCCCGCGACCAATCTTTGTTTTAGGTTATTGTCATGCTGAAACACCCAATCGTAAATAGATCGAACTCCATAAAAAGAAAAAAAGGCCAATTCAATTATTGACCCGTCTCTATGATCTCCTGCGCCCTCGCAATACTTAGACTTAAACCTTTAATTTTTTTATCTTCTCTTGGTAAATTTATTCGTGTCTGAGCCTTAAAAACTAACTTTTAATTCTCCCGAGAATATAGCATTTCTACACTGAGTCGGATTTCAACTTTTGCTAAAATCATATGAATGATATAAAAGGACTTCGTTGATAGTTTCCGGTCGTGCAGATATAGAACTAGAAAAGCCCGCCCGATACATTTATTTGCAATTTAATTTTCTTTAGTTTTTGCCATCAGTGCATGTATTCTATTTATGTTTACTTTTGGAAACTCGTAATTGATAACCCTGTATATTGAAACTATTAGTAAATCTGAACTTTAATTTACACACGTCATTCTAGCGCGAAATTCGATAGCATGCATTTTTTACAAATGAAATAGTCAAAAGATTGGACCTAAATGTTTTTTTTTTCGACAAAAAAAATAGCCTTGGACAAAGTGTTTTAAAACAGATTCATTTTTTAAAATAAAAGTCAGAGTTCTTTTCAACTTTCTTTCATGATACTTGATTATATTTAGTCGTAGATGGAGTTTACCAGAACTGAGTGTGCTGCACTATCGAGCAATACGACTCTTTGAAAATATTCTCTAGTAATGATTAATAATATATGGGTCCCTCATGCTTAAGGTTATAGCCTTAAAGTCGAACGACTGGTTACAATATATTTTAAATAAATAGTTATAATAAAAATATAAATACATTAAAAAAATAAATACCTTTTTTCCATCGGAGATATTACACCAAGAAAACATTTAATATAACATAATTTTATAACTTATTTCAGCAGCTCTTCCATTCATTCTCCCCCTGACCTAATGAACTTCTGTGGTTGTTGAATTTTTACGCTGTGGTATTTCTTCGTTTTTCAACTTTTTCTCTTGTTCGCCTGCCCGAAGTGATTTATTATGACAAGTTTTCTCTATATGTTTTTCTAACTTCTCCAACAAATCAAAACCGGTCTTCCAACGTATTATTTCCGAACGGACTTTCAGTTTTAAAGGATTTTTAGTTAAGGTCTTATCCATTGAAAAACCCTCCCGAGGGCAGGCAATATCACGCGGACTCAACTTGGTAACAGGGCAAATATCATTGTTGCCATCACCAACATAGATGACATGTTCATATGTCATATTATAGCGTAGATCTTGTTCAATGAGAAAATGTTCCAACACCTTGCCTTTGCACAGATTTGCCGAACTCATACGACATTCGGTTTGATGATGATACGGTTGAATGGTCAGCAATCCGTTCGCCTCAAATCGTGCAGGATTCGTGAAAACTTTGGTAAAACTATCACTTAGTCCATGATATTTTAGCCATTCCTCGATGAAAATACTATTCGAATCACTGATAATAATCAAATCACAATCATATTTCGACTTTAGCCTTTTGAGCATACGCACAAATCCCGGTACCTCGGGTATAGCTTGTATTGTTTGCAATATCTTGTCGGGTTTTATGTTCACTTCATGTAGCCGTCGAAATATCTCAGCCATATGTTCCGTCCATCCTTTGGCCTCGGCAATTTCTTGTAGATCTTTGGTCAACTTATTCGGCGGCAGGATATCACGCACTACGGTATCTGTGTTTTGAGCTACCACCGTATAATCGAAATCAAATGCTCCCAAATAACGTTTAATCACTTTTGTGGCCTGTCCACCGCCACCAGCGGGAGCAGCAACACCTGATCCACTCATTGCCAACATAGCTGCAGGTTTACTCATCTTTGCTTTGTTCTCGTTTTGGCTTTTTGTAATCAAATTGTAATTAAAAATGGAATTCCTTCCTTCTTGCGACACCGAAATTCAAATAGACGATAGACACGGACACCTGTTTTCTGTGTTTTCTAATTGTTTTTGTTGCCTTTTGACTAGTGTTGTGTAGTGCAGTACGATGAACGACCTTAGAGTTCAATTGCCTGTGATTCACTGAAGGGAGTGTGGGAACTAGCAACCGATTGAGCTTTGCTGTATAGGTTGGGAATACATATAAAAAAATAACAAATTAAGAAAAAATAAAAGTACAAGACTGTATTGCTTTGGCTCCTGCTCACAAATCATAAGTTAATGAATATTGCTTATTATTAAATATTATATAATAAAGGAAGGATTTGACATATACATCGTAAATATTCCATCGCTCCTTAATCTTCTTTATTTCCAATCCAATTCCGCTATAAGCTCTTTTGATTCCTACAGTATTAGGTAGATTCAGTATTAGGTAGAATCCACTGAGTTAACGAAATCGAGTAGAATGTAGACGTACCTTAAGAAATATAAAAGTACATTTACATATACGATTTTAAATCGACTCGATTAATGAAATCCAGAAATACACCCTAATTGTTTACACATACCCTTAATCATGATCTAAATGCCGATCAGCTGATGTTTGTTAGTATACATACAAAATTATTAATTTGCGCCAAAAATATTTGTTTGCAATTTGAAAAAGAATAGAAGAATTACCACAATGGAAATGTTTTTGCAATACTGTGATCGTTTGGAAAGTAAAAAAAACACCTAAAAACACAAAAATTCTATAATTAATTTTTATTTTCCTTTGATCTGTCATTTTTGTATTTGTCAGCCGTTAAATTTAAAAACAAACGGCATGTAAAAACAGTTGCAAATTTTGGTACATTGTGAGAGAGTTGTATTTTTTCGTACAAAACCCGCGTTGCATCTCAGTAGTATCATGATTTCGATCATGATTTAAAATAAATCCTGCTGCACGATGATTTAAATTTGTGTGCTAAATCATGGTAAATTTAGCCTGATTAAGAAAATAAACCCTGATTCAGCCTTTAATCATGATTAAATGTTATATGTAAACTCGCTTTTAGATATGTTTAGCTCTTTCGTTGTGGGTTCAGGTTCAGATAATAATAACGCCGTCAATACAGTCAGTATGGCTCGGTTCTCTGAGTGCGATTTTCATTTAGTCTCCATCCCACCTCATTCGTAAACAATTCGGTATACACTATGGTGCATCTTTGTTTGTTTTGATTCTGGCTTTATCAGTTACGTTTTAAAGCTATTTCGTCCAATTCCGCAATGCCGTCAAAATTTTAAGAATCGACATTGTACAACGCAAGGTAGATATACAAGGTAGCCGCATCGGCGAATTTCTACAACAAACATCGGTTGTTGTATTTTGATATGTCAAAAATATTTTGCCAAAAAAACAGATTGGCAAGATTTTTTACACAAATTATTGTAGAAACTGTTAATAAAAGTATTGCCAAAAAAGCTATTAGAAATTCGGAGATTTTCATTTATAATTTTGTTTTTTAATTTTTTCGTTCAACATTACAACAACATTTTTGACATTTATTTGTCCAACAGCTGGCCCGATGCGGCTACCTTATTAAATATACCTTGGTACAACGGTAGTTTTCATTCGAAAGCACGCCTATTGAATAATTCATCAGCACCTACTTTAGAATTTTTGTTCGATATTCCTCACCTGTTACAGTACGTTCACATTTAGCCGGATTTCGTTAACCCAGTGGGTTTCAATTGTCAATTCCTTTGCATATATGTCAAATAAATCCTCATGAAGTGGGTTAACCCGGTAAAAAGTTCTAATGTATATGCCGTTTTAACCAATTTAACAATGAACTTCTTCGATAAGAATATTTACATCAGAAGCAGACTCGGTAGACAAATTGACCTCATTAATCCTGATATAATAAATGCAATTTTCAAATCAGAAAAGGGATCCGTTCTCAATTGCAGAAGACGATATTCGCACACAGCTATTACCGTTCATATGCTTATAAATACAAACCGATGGAGAGAGTTGTGGCGCTATTTCACAAAAATGTCGGATTTTGAACTAAATTTGAATTTTGTTTGCAAAAAATTATCTGCAATGAAGGCTTATGGTTTGTTCCCGCACTGCAACAATCTACTATTGTTTACTATTTTTTCCGATATCATAAAGGAAAAATGTTATCGTAGTAAAAAATTGTACATTCTTGCAGGTTCTGGAACAGACAATTAGAGAGTGATTTCGTAGAAATTCGAAAGCGTTGCAACGGAAGGCCAACCTTTGATGAGCTGACTGTCATTAAGTCCAGATCTGATTGTGCCATTAATCTTAATAAATCTATTGATATTATTTTGGCCTAAAGATTCTTTTAAACAAGAGTGAAGTTAACGGCTAAAAGTTCCGAAGTAAGAAGCAATCGTTATCGGCAATTTTCGATTAATATCCCCCCAAGCTGTCACACGAATGATTTTCTATCGACAGCTCGAAAATTATCAAAATTAATTTGTTGTCAACGTTATCGGCATTGCTTCCATAGGTCCTAAAACAATTGTGTTTATAAATAAAATTTATTTCTATTACAAGACAACTTGTGTGGATAGGATATAGATGTGCCTCCAAAGAGTCCAGTTCTTCCCAGATTAGAAAAAATTAAATTAATTAAAAATTAGTAGCAAAAATGTGTGAAAATCCAATAAATCCCAAACAAAAACTACGAGATACAGGCAATTTATGCCGTGAAGATTTCGATGGTGGACCCATAAGTTTGGATGAAATCGAGCCGGGACTATATTTGGGTAAGTGGAATAAACTTATATAAAATTTGTATATAAATTTAATTGTTATTTTCATTCATAAAATTTACAGGAAATTTAACTGCTGCTACCCATATGGAAACTTTGCGTTCATTTAATATTTCGTATATATTAACGCTGGACTCAATACCATTGCCACAGCACATAACGGAGGCATCATTCCTAACCACAAAATATATACACAGTAAGTTTTACCCTTTTATGTATTAATGGACATTGTATATAAATCATGCTTGTGTATATTTGTACGTCATTCACTACGTGGGATGGTTTCGATTGTCGGTATATGTCAATCAAACTTGTTCGAATTTCGTAATATAGACCCAATAATAATAATGTTGTGAATGAATGTTTACAAAATCCGTTGAAGGATATCAATTTCATTGTGTAGGCCGGATATTACAATATTGACCGGATATTACAAAAGGCTATTTTTATCATAACCCCTACTATCCAAGATATTTAAAGCATGGAGTATATTAACATACATAACGTTTAGAATATAACCAACATCATAATAACCAGTAGGCGTGGATTTTTAAAGTAAATTTTTCCAATAAATTAAAGGCCAAGAGGCGTAGATTTTTAAAATAATTTTTTCCCCACAAATTAAAGGCCAATAGGCGAGGATTTTTAAGGTAAAAATTTTCAATAACGTAAAAACCAATAGGCGTGGATTTTTAAAGTAAATTTTTTCCAACAACCCAAAGGCCAAGAGGCGTAGATTTTTAAAATAAATTTTTCCCACAAATTAAAGGCCAATAGGCGAGGATTTTTAAGGTAAAAATTTTCAATAACCTAAAAACCAATAGGCGTGGATTTTTAAAATAAATTTCTTCCTACAAATTAAAGGCCAATAGGCGAGGATTTTTAAGGTAAAAATTTTCAATAACCTAAAAACCAATAGGCGTGGATTTTCCATCAACCTAATAACCTATAGGTGGGGATTTTTTCCAACAACCAAAATACCTATGGGTGGGGATTTTTAAAGTAAATTTTTTCCATCAACCTAATAACCTATAGGTGGGGATTTTTTCCAACAACCAAAATACCTATAGGTGGGGATTTTTAAAGTAAATTTTTTCCATCAACGTAAAGACCTATATGTAGGGATTTTTAAAGTAAATTTTTCCATCAACTTAAAGACCTATAGGTGGGCATTTTTAACGTAAATTTTTTCCAACAACCTAAAGACCTATAGGTGGGGATTTTTTAAGTAAATTTTTTCCAACAACCTAAAGACCTATAGGTGGGGATTTTTTAAGTAAATTTTTTCCAACAACCTAAAGACCTATAGGTGGAGATTTTTAAAGTAAAATTTTTCCAACAGCCTAAAGACCTATAGTTGGGGATTTTTAAAATTACTTTCTTCTCTTTTAGTCGCCGACATGCCCAAGGAAGATATTTTACATCATCTCAATACTTGCTATGATTTCATCAATGAAGCTCTTACAACAGGCCATAACATTCTGGTGCATTGGTAAGTGTTAATGTCCATATGTTTTTAATGAAATTCCAATTTATAAACTATGTCTCCCTCTTTTAAGTTATTTTGGTGTTAGTCGCAGTTCATCCGCAGTTATTGCCTATATTATGAAACGTCACAATATGGACTACAACACAGCCTATGATTTCGTAAAATCGAAACGGCGTTTTGTACAACCAAATGCTGGATTTGCTGCTCAATTGAAATTATGGCATCGCATGGGTTGCAACATCGATCCACACTATCAAAAATATAAAATCTATCGTTTACGTTTGGCTGGTGATCAGGTGCGGAAAGGTAAGATGTATTTCGTAATTTTTTTGAGAGTTAAAAATCTAAAAAGTGTACATTACAGCCAAAATTCTTCCACCCAATTTCAATGATCTGATAAAACCCGATCCAGCAATAACCCAAGAAAATCCCGAACCCATTGTTTACCGTTGTCGCAAGTGTCGTCGTGTTTTGGCATCAAAATCAAATGTTTTACAGCACACGGCTAAAAATGTGGCACAAGAAAAAGTCAACGATAATGGTAATACAACTATGATGAGTGCAGATAAAACCACAGACCAAACAACTGGAACAGGTGTTGGTGGTGGTGGCGGCGGGGCTCCCCGGCTGTTGGAACAAATTGCCCAGCAAATACGTAAAGTTTCATTGGCATCACCAACAACGGGCGGTGAGGAGGGAACACAACAAAATACCCCCCTCACCTATTGTCAGAATATTTTATTTGTCGAACCAATTGCCTGGATGAAACATATTGGCAATAATACCCAAGGACGTTTGAATTGTCCCAAGTGTGATCAGAAATTGGGAAATTATAGTTGGATAAATGGTGAGTATAATGAAGAAATATTCAAAATATCTTTCAATAGATCGGGAAATATCAATGCTAAAGGCATAGACAGTTTGAAAATTTGGGATACGATCTTGAAAATAACAAAAATTAAAATGGAGACAAAATTCAAGTAAAGAATTTAATGCCATATCAAACTAATTTTAATGTTTTATCTTCCCTCTCTCTCTCTGTAGGTTGTCAATGCCCCTGTGGCGAAGAAGTATCACCAGCATTTTATATGATACCTTCCAAAGTTGAACTCTCCAAGGCTGTTCAAAATGTACAAACCACTTTGTAAAGCAAACAAAATACTTATTTTTATTTTATTTTAATTGGAATTTATGTGTTTAAAATATGGTTATTATATATGTATGTATGTACATTATTATATTGTTGTCTTGAAAAAAAGAAACCAAAACCAAAATGCTTCCATATTGTTGTGGTTATAAAAAACATAGATATTCCTAAATGATTAGATTTATGGAACTATTTTGCGCTTTTAATTTTCAAAAAAATAATACGCTTGTTGTGATAATTTATATAGTAATTAAAAACAAAATCAGATATATTTTTTGGCTGGCCCAAGGTCCATTGACGCAATGCGTCCTTGTTTTAACTGAAAATAAAAATTAGCATTTTTTTGTTAATTTCAAATAATTGAAACGGGTTTTTTAATTAACATATTTTTATTATTTATTTTTTAAATATTAATAAAACCCCTGTTTATGAAAGAGAAAGGAATAAGAAAATGTCTCCCACTCTCTCTCTCTCTCTCTTAATAATTTATTTTATCCTTGAATTTATATATCCTATTACAAATAGGTCCTACTCTAATTCATCAAATCAGTAAAAATTTAATAAAAGCAAATAACGCTACTCCAATTCCACAAGGACAGTATTATGAAAATCTTCGAAAAATTGACTTCCCCCCTCAACTATACAATTTAATACTCAAAATAAAATTAATAATAAAATACTCAGAATATTCAAAATAAACATTAAAAAGTAATATCAAATGTTTTTTATAATATATAAATGTAACAAAAAATAAATAAAATAAAATTATACGGTATCAACTGCTTAAAGCAATAACAAATAATATTTCAATGTTTATTGTAATATTTATTTTTTATATATATTACCAAAGTATTACTCCAAAACAATTTAATGCAAAAATCAGAAATTGTATAAATGTGAATAAAAAATTAAATCAAAAAGGGTTTTCTATAAAAAAAAATAATAGATTAAAAGGAATTAATAAACAATTTTCAAATTTGTGTCTTAATAAAGAATTTTTTTGTCTTAATGCTAATGCATATATGACCGTATCTAAATATATTTGAACAAACAAAAAATAAAGCAATAATATATTTGTGTATAATCCGAAGCTTTTTCTGTGGGGGTTTATTTTTGAATAAGATTTTAATTTTTTTAAGGTCAGTTTTCAGGGTCAGGGTTTATTTTGAATAATATTTTTAGGGTTTTTAATCCGACCTCAGGTTTTTTAATCTGACCTCAGCCTCAAGGCTAATGAGGGAATATACAGGGTGTGATGAAAAAACCGCATCAACTTCAGATTGCTGTAATTTTTAAGCTGTAATTTTTAAGCCACTTAATTATTCCAGCTTATTATATTGTTTACAAGCGTACAAAAGCATTTTGGTGAGAATTTTCCAACAAAAAAAAGTTATTCGTGATGGAATTTAAGCGTAATAATGTGATTTATTTATGTTTGACTGGAAAACCACAAGTTGTTATCGTTAGAGCACTCCCGGATTTAAATGTGAATAAATCGTTTGTGTCTCGTACCGTCGCATACCATATTCCAAATATTGAAAAACGAGTTCGGGTAAAGCCATTGAAATTCCAAAAAGTGCAAGAACTTACACCGCAACAGAAATAAAATAGACTCTTACTTACTTACTTAGCTGGCTTGTTACAGAACGGTATTTCCATAAGCCGAGCTTAAAAAAAATTCTATCCGCGTCGGTCTTGTGCGCATCTCCTCCTCCAATAATTCGTGGCCTTCCCCTTCTACGGGAACCATCAGTGAGCTGGGGCATTCTCATTCATTCGCACAACATGGCCTAGCCTCCGTAGTCACTGCAGCTCAATAGACTGACTATGTCGATGTCCGCGTATAATTTGTAAAGCTCGTGGTTCATTCGACGCCGATATTCACCGTCGACGTAGATCGGTCCGTAGATCTATCGGAGATTTTTTCTTTCAAACCCCCCAATAGCTGCCTCATCTGCTTGCGCAGTACCCATGCTTTAGATCCATATAGCACGGGTAGTATCAGCCTCTTGTAAAGTGTAAGTTTGGTCTGGCGGGAGGTGGCCTTGTTTCTAAACTGCTTACTTAGACCATAGTAGCATCTGTTGGCCATCAAAATCCTTCTCCGAATTTCAAAACTGATGTCATTTGATTTATTTATGGCGGAACAAGGTATATAAAATCTTTAACTACCTCGAATCTGTAGTTCTCAAGTTTTACAGTTGGTTCGAGTTTACTGGACGTCTTGCGCGTTGATTAGGCAGACT
>NW_026876515.1:0-20017 GCF_032173495.1 Musca vetustissima | reverse complement strand
ATAATTTTAAGTGTAGAGATTTGCTACCCAATAAGAACTCAAAATACCGAATTTCAGCGAATTCGGTCGAAAAATGCGATCAAACCCCCAAAATACCGTAAAATTGGGGTTACCCTTAAAAGGGGGCTATCCCAAAATATGGACCTGTATTTATAATTTTTTGTGGAGACATTTAGTACCCAATACGAACCCAATGTAGCAAATTTCAGCGTATTCGGTTGAAAAACGCGCTCAAGAACCCCAAAATACCGAACATTTTGAGGTACCCTTATATGGAAGCTATGCCTAAACGTGGACCGATATATCCCATCCTCGAACTTGACCTGCCTGCAGACAAAAGACGACTCTGCGCAAAATTTTGGCGATCTATCTCAACTCGTTTAGACGCTAGAGTGATTACAACAGACGGACAGACGGACATGCTTAGATCGTCTTAGAATTTTACGCTGATCAAGAATATATATACTTTATATGGTCGGAAGTGATTATTTCGATGAGTTACAAACGGAAAATCAAAATTAATATACCCTCCATACTATGGTGGAGGGTATAAAAAAACAGTAAAAAACCAGTAAGGAAAGTAGTAAAGTCGGACGGGGCCGACTATATGATACCCTTCACCACTATGGGTATATTAAACAGTACTATTAGCATGAACTTGAATGCAATAAAATAAGTGATATTTATCTAAATGTGACTCTACGTAGATCTATCCATAAAGTATGTAAATCGACTTCAAACAAATATAAATAGGTCATCCGTTGGGCTATGTCTGTACTTCTAGAAAACGAAACTACATAATTCTATGCTCAATTTTGTACGTTGTGCAAAATTTGATGTCAAACTGACTAACATGAGGAGTTTGATGCCCAATTTACTTGAAATCGGGCCAAATATTAAGCGATTTCAAACAAACTTGTCACAGGATACGTTATACTAATTTCAGAAGGTTTTGTTCCTATTGGTTCCTTGGTGCGTCAAGTACTTTAAATCAATCTATAATAAAAGGGAGCTATACCTAAATGTGGACCGATTTTCACGAAACAACGCAGACATCAATCTAGGCTCAATTCAGTACGTTATGCCAAATTTCGTGCAAATCGAAAGATATATAGGGACTTTGGGGTACCATTTACATGAAATCGGACGAAACTATATATGGGAGCTATATCTAAATCTGGACCGATTTCCACGAAACTTTACATACATCATTCTAGACCTAAATGAATAGGCTATACCAAATTTCGTGCAAATCGAAAGATATATAGGGACTTTGGGGCACCATTTACATGAAATCGGACGAAACTATATATGGGAGCTATATCTAACTCTGGACCGATTTTCACGAAACTTTGCAGACATCATTCTAGACCTAAATGATTAGGTTGTACCAAATTTCGTGCAAATCGAAAGATATATAGGGACTTTGGGGCACCATTTACATGAAATCGGACGAAACTATATATGGGAGATATATCTAAATCAGGACCGATTTTCATGAAACTTGGCAGACATCATTCTAGGCTCAATTCAGTACGTTATGTCAAATTTCGTGGAAATCGAATGATATATAGGGACTTTGGGGCACCATTTACATGAAATCGGACGAAACTATATATGGGAGCTATATCTAAATCTGGACCGATTTTCTCTAAACTTGCCAGAAATCACTCTAGGCTTAATTCAGTACGTTATGCCAAATTTCGTGCAAATCAAAAAATAAATAGGGACTTTGGGGCACCATTTACATGAAATCGGACGAACCTATATATGGGAGCTATATCTAAATCTGGACCGATTTTCTCGAAACTTGGCAGACATCACTCTAGGCTTAATTCAGTACGTTATGCCGAATTTCGTGCAAATCAAAAGATATATAGGGACTTTGGGGCACCATTTACCTGAAATCGGACGAAACTATATATGGGAGCTATATCTAAATCTGGACCGATTTTCACGAAACTTGGCAGACATCATTATAGGCCTAAATGATTAGCCTGTACCAAATTTCGTGCAAATCGAAAGATATATGGGGACCGTTTACATGAAATCGGTTAAATATATATATATATATGGGAGCTATATCTAAATCTGAACCGATTTTTCCCAATTTCAATAGGGTTCGTCCTTGGGCCGAATAAGTGACCTGTGCCAAATTTCATCCAATTCGGATCATAAATGCGACCTGTACTTTGTTTACAATTTAACATGGACAGACAGACGGACGGACGGACATGCATAAATCGACTTAGAAAGTGATTCTATGCATATTCTCAAAAGGAACCATGGGTCTATCTCGATTATTTTTGCCTGTTACAAACATATGCACAAAGACATAATACCCTGTACCACAGTGTGGTGAAGGGTATAAAAATAGTAAAATCTGACGGGACCGACTATATAATACCCTTCACTACGTCGCATTTTTGAAGAACCATTAATCGGAAAATAAAAGTGTCATTCTGCAACTTATCTGAATTTTGGTCAGATATAGAGTTGCTTCTAACAATGGGACAAAGTTATTTAAATAAACAAATTTAAAGCAAAATATCGAAATCTAAACTGATTTCATCGAAACATGTCAAATGTTAGGTTACAATTATGCTTATGCTATGCCAAATATCGCGCAAATCGAAGGACATATATGGACTTTGGTGCACCATTTACATAAAATCGGACATAAATATATATGGGAGCTATATCTAATTCTGAACCTATTTTCACGAAATTTAACACACATAATTGTAGATTTAATTCAGTACCCTGTGCTAAATTTCGTAAAAATCGAAGGATATATAGGGACTTTGGTGCACCATTTACATAAAATCGGACGAAAATATATATATATATATATATATGGGAGCTATGTCTAAATCTTAACCGATTTTTCCCAATAGGGTTCGTCCTTCGGCCAAATAAATGTGCTGTGCCAAATTCCATCCAATTCGAATCACAAATGCGACCTGTACTTGGTTTACAATTTAACATGGAAAGACAGACGGACGGAAATGCATAAATCGATTTAAAAAGTGATGCTAAGCATATTCTCAAAAGGAACCATGTGTCTATCTCGTTTCCTTTTGCCTATTACAAACATATGCACAAAGACATAATACCCTGTACCAAAGTGGTCGATGATGTATATTTACTTCTACATTACACAGACATATTTCGAAGTCGGTATCTGTGACGTTGTTAAGATATACGCATATTACATGTTCCGAAATTTTGAGGTATGTTTACTATTGATGCTATAACTCTGTATCCACGCGGAATTTTTAAAGTTTATCTAGCCTATGGTACTTTCAGGGCATGACATGACATACTGTTCAGCGGTTTTTACGTCTATCGGTAACATACAAACAAACAAACAAATTTTTTTCTATTTTATATATATAGATATAGATATACGAAATAACGGGGTGGAGAGTTTTGCGAATTGGGTTTAAACAGTCGCTCAAAACCCTCAAAACTAGGGGGTACCCTTATATGGGGACTACCAGAAAAATGCAACATGTCAAATGCAACATCTCAATTCATTTGGAGGCTAGAGTGTTCACAACAGACATTCGTCGGAAATGATTATTTCGATGACTGACAAACGGTAAAAAAAAACTTAATATACCCTCCATTCTACGGTAGATATTATAAAAAATTAAACTTAAACTGCCGAATGATCTCTGAACTTCAAACAATCAAATTAAATTGAATTATTGCAAAATCGTTTGTCAACAGAAAATCCTCTGTGAAAATATAAAAAGCCTGATTTTTATTGTTCTTGTTAATTAGATGGTTTACTATATAGTTTTTTTAATCTGGTTAAATGTAATAACACGATATACAACATTTGGTTTATGAAAACGGCAATGCGTTGCTAACAAACAGCGAATTTTTTTTATAACATCCAAACCATGGTTTAAACCGCTCATCCTATAATTTACATTTTACAACCACTGGGAAGGATAACCTATAATAATAAGCATTATCATAGGTTATCTCTCCCTCCCCCTCCCTTTTCTTTTGGAACTTAAAATAACAAAGTGAACGACTAACATTAATGATATTATTCTTATGATGTTGCCCCCACCGCTCCTGCCACTGCCGACGTAAAATAACTTTAAAGTTATTTCTCTAATTAAGCAACATCCTTTTGCAAATTTCTTTTGTTCTGCGAATTTTTAGTTGTTAAGCATGGACGTTAAAGATAAAAGCTGTAAAAATGTTGTTTACTTTTGTTTCGTGGGAAGGGACTATAGAACAGGGAAGGGACTATAGAACATTATTGTTGTTCATTAAAGCTATGCAACATTATGAAGCAGATGGGTCTAAAATGACCCAGATAGTAGCTGCGAAAAGTAGTAGCTGCGAAAAAGGAAAACCAAACCAGTGCGGAAAGTTCAAAAGTCGGGCGGGGCCGACTATTTGATACCCTTCACCATTTTGGGTACACACAAGATATGCTAATATTATATACACAAACACTAGCAATGTGCCCGCTATTTGATCAAATACATACAGATTCCACATTGAGTTCCATTTAGCACTTTTCGAACACATAAGTACTTTTGGAACACATAAGTACAAAACTACCTCCACAACACCACCACTAAATTTAGTACCAGTTACTACCAAAAACCCTTTTGGTACTTCTTTCTAACTTCCCGTCAGTGATCCACATTCCAAATTCCGCTACCCAAATGCAAATTTAGCGCATCTGCTATTCTATTCACTATTCGTACACTTAAATTCGAGTTTCCAAAGTTATCTCCATAGCTCAATACTACACTTCAACAGTAATTTTAATTCCAAATTTCAGGTTTTCAGCTCTATCCGTTCCAGCCAAATCTAAATTGTACTAAATTTAGTACTTTTCTTACCAATAAGTAGGAATTTCCTAAATTATCTCAATTTTTTATTATTTTTATTTTTTATATTTTACGTTCACCTAAATCCAACATGTAGTATACATTATATAAACATAAGTACCATTTCCAGACATAAAACCACTTCCCAACGTGTATTCCATATACAATGTCAAGATTCTAGCTATATACGTTTAATGTATATACAATTAGAACTAAATTTAGTAAAGTTTAGTAGTAGCTCTTCCCATTCGCCTAATACCAAATAAGTGACTTGTGCCAAATTTCATTCAAATCGGATCATAAAATCGACCTCTACTTTGTTCACAAGATTACAAGAACAGGCGGACGGACGTACAGACGGGCAAGCATAAATCGACTTAGAAAATGATTCTATGCATATTCTCAAAAGGAACCGTGTGTCTATCTCGTTTTCTTTTGCCCGTAACAAACATATGCACAAAGACATAATATCCTGTACCGCAAATATTTGTTTAACATTGTTTTAAATAGGTCAATCTATTATGGTCGGTTTCTTAACTTTTCAAAGTTACTGTAATATGGGGCGGCGGCGAGTATAGATAATTTTTGGTTGTGAGCTACGACACCCAATCAATCAATATTAATAAACTTTAAGGGGGATATTGGCTATACATTGAGAACCCAAACTACCAAATTACAACCAGTTCGGTTAAAAAACGTACTCAACAACTCCAAAATACCAAATATTGGAGGATACCGTTATTTGGGGTTTCTACTACAACGTGGACCGATAAATATATATATCTAGATTTCAGCCGACTGGCATTGATAAAACAACATAAAATTTTATTCTAATCAAAGTGGCAGTTTCGAGGTATTTCAAACCGCATGACAATAAAGTAAAACCATAAAACTACATATATTAGAATTCTACTTTTACCAACTAAATATAAACGCATTTCAAATTTTGGTCTTAAAATAGAAATGATAATTCATTAAAACCACTAAAATGTATAATTATGCCAAGAATGTTTTATCCTTTTCAATCCACCCACAGAAATTTTAAGATGTGGTTTAACATTTCGACTTAATTTGGGTCATTTCTTTTGTTTTGTGGGTTCCTCAAAATATGAAGTAAGAAATTGAAATTTCAAACAGAAATTAATTGCAATATTTAATGTGCGTCGATTAATAAGACGTTTTTTGTTATTTCAAAGAGGGTGAATAATAACAGTGACGCAATTTTGTTTCTTCCTCTAAAGCATGAATGACCAGAAAACGACAAAATGAATAATTGTTTTGTATTTTAAATCTCGAAGTTAACATCCAGTTCCTTCTTCTGTTCCTCGTTTAAAAAGCCTGAAAAATTAGACATTTTCTGTTGAATATATTTCTAAGTTAGTTTCTAAACATTGCCTTAGGTTGATGTTGTTTGGCTAATGACCTTAAATGAAGTTAAAACGGCATTTACATTAGAACTTTTTACCGGGTTAACCTACTTCATGAGGATTTATTTGACATATTTACAATGGAACTAACAACTTAAACCCACTGGGTTAACGAAATCCGGTAAAATGTAAACGTAACTTAAATAAGTTATTTGGTGGCATAAAAACACAAAACCGTTGACTAACATTATCCCTAGGTGCAGTCATGCCGGTCATGGTGGCTTATGGATATTAAAATTGAATTAACAATCAATCATATGTATCGTTGACCACATTTTTCGATACCCTCCACCATAGTATGTGGTACAGGGTATTAGTCTTTGTGCATATGTTTTTTACAGGCAAAAGGAATTGAGATAGACCCATGGAACTTTTTAAGAATATGCATAGAATCACTTTTTGAGTCGATTTATGCATGTCTGTCCGTCTGTTGATATTAAATTGTAAATAACGTACAGGTCGCAATTTATAGTCCGATGTGGATGAAATTTGGTACAGCTCATTTATTTTGCCCAACCCTATTGAAATTGGTGCAAATCGGTTCAGATTTAGATATAGCTTCCATATATATTTTCGTCCGATTTAATGTAAACGGTGCACCGAAGTCCCTATATATCTTTCGTTTGGCACGAAACTTGGTATAGCTTACTGAATTAAGCCTAGAATGCTGTGTGCAAGGTTTCGTGAAATCGGCATGGTTGGACCCGTGGCACTTCGCTACCACAGCTAATGTTATCAACGTTAATTTTGAAAATCATATCAAAAATGTGTGAAGTGCCCATCTGTTCTGCCTTCCTGATTGGTAACTGGCGATTGTTGTTGTTGTTGTTTATCAACAAAGCATGAAAATGAAGAGAAGGAGTTTAGCTGAATTACTGAACAGTTTGTTATTGTCAGTACAGATAATGACACTTAATACGACAAATAAATATTTTGAACATCTTAACATCGATCGCCTCCATCGGTTACATCCTTTATTCTAGATGTTCAAACGATTTATAATTCAAATGCACACTATTCACTTCAAATTTTTTTTAATCCATATTGCATATTCATACCCTTCCACACACTGTGCTACAGGGTATTATGACTTTGTGAACCGGCAATACTAATCGAGAAAGACCCATGGTTCCTCTTGAGAACCATGGGTCGACTCACTTTCTGAGTCGATTTATGCATGTCTTTCCGTCCGTACATGTATTGTTGTGAGCAAAGTACAGGTCGCATTTATGATCCGATTTGGAAGAAATTAGGCACAGGTCACTTTTTTGACCCAAGGACGAATCCTTTTAATATTGGAGAAAATTGGTTCAGATTTAGATATAGTTCCCATATACAGTATCGTCCGATTTTATGTAAATAATACACCATACTGCCAATATTTGAGCGATTGGGACAAAATTTCCCACAGCGTACTGAATTAGGTCCGTATTGATGTATGTGAAGTTTTGTTGGAATCGGCTCAGACTTAGATATTGTCAAATATATAGTTTCGTCCGATTTCACGTATTTTCCCAATATTTGTCCAATTGTTTTCCGGCAAAATTTTGCACAGACTACATAATTAGGTCCAGATTGATGTATGCGAAGTTTTGTTGAAACGGTTCAGATTTAGATATGGCTCCCGTATATAGTTTCCACCGATTTTGTGTAAATGCAGCATTGGCATTCCATGTGTATGGATTGTTTTAATTCAGTTCAAATACCTATGTACACAGTTAATTTCGTCCGATTCGATTTCAATGGTCCTCCAAACATGCTATTTCTTTTCTATAAAAAGGATATTGTACATATGAGCATCTTTTTATGTGCCCAAAGTGGTATTATAGGGTATCATATAGTCGGCTCCGTCCGACTTTTTGAGCTTGCCTTACTGGTTTTTCATTTAAACTGTTATTTATGGAAAAATGCCATAATGTTCTACTTGAACGTCTTAAGTGCAGTATACCTAAGTGTTTTGAAATAAAAAACGAACTTCAATATCTGATCTTTATATATATCTAAACCGACTAACATCAATCGCTACACATGTCATTCTGCAATCTATGCATTGTTTAAAATTTAATCTCAATCAAAAACAAAACATAATTTTGATTTATTCAAAATATGAAACTTAACAAACATCGTTCTAGACCTTATTCACTACGCTGTGCCAAAATTCGTTAAAATCTAATGAATTTGAAGGACTTTGGTGCACCATTTACCTAAAATCGGGCGAGACTATATATGGGAGCTATATCTAAATCTGAACCGATTTTCAGGAAACTTAACACACGTCATTCTATACGTAATTCATTACGCTCTGTAAAAATTCGTGCAAATCGAATGATATTCAGAGACTTATATGGACGATTTACATAAAATCGGACGAAAATATATAAGGGAGCTATATCTACATCTGAACCGATTTTCGCGAAACTTAACACACATCATTCTAGACCTAATTCATTACGCTATTCCAGAATTCGTGCAAAGCGAATAATTTCAGAGACTTTAGTGCACAATTTACATAAAATCGGACGAACATATATACAGGAGCTATATCTACATCTGAACCAATTTCCTCCAATTTCAGTAGGTTCGTCCTTGGGCCAAATAAGTGACTTGTGCCAAATTTCATCTCATTCGGATTATAAATTTGACCTGTACTCTGTTTACAATTTAACATTAACAGACGGACGGACATGAATAAATTGACTCAGAAAGTGATTCTATGTATATTCTCAAAATGTTACAAACATATGCACAAAGACATAATACCCTGTACCCGGTGTGGTGAAGGGTATAAATACTTGAAACGAATCGAGAGGTGATCAAAACATTTTTACCATAGTTTTTGTTTTATTTACGTGGCCACCACTCTATATCTACATCTGAACCAATTTCCTCCAATTTCAGTAGGTTCGTCCTTGGGCCAAATAAGTGACTTGTGCCAAATTTCATCTCATTCGGATTATAAATTTGACCTGTACTCTGTTTACAATTTAACATTGACAGACGGACGGACATGAATAAATTGACTCAGAAAGTGATTCTATGTATATTCTCAAAATGTTACAAACATATGCACAAAGACATAATACCCTGTACCCGGTGTGGTGAAGGGTATAAATACTTGAAACGAATCGAGAGGTGATCAAAACATTTTTACCATAGTTTTTGTTTTATTTACGTGGCCACCACTCTATATACCGATTTTTTAGATATAAAACTGGTATACATGTAGTGCTACACTTTTAGGTACCACATCTATTCATTGGTACAAAACTCATATTTAACAGTTATTCCCTGCAATAATAGCAACATCCATTCAAAATTTTTTAATTGTCATTTTCTTATTATTTTCCGTACTTCCGATATGAAATTATTCTGTATTCTTGCTTTATTTCTTGATCAAAATAAATGTAATTTTTTAAGGAATAACAAAATTTTTACATAATTGTACTGATAAAATTAAAGAATGTTATATTATCATACAAAATGTTATATGGAAAAAGCTTAGCAAGTACAACCAATAAGACACAAAAGCACATTTCGTGAATAGTCTAATTCAGGCATGCAGTACATTTATTTACTGTATTTCTTGTTCAGTAGAAGTCTGATATTTCACCTTTATTAACTCCACCATCACATTCATACATACAAATTGCGAATTGGCAACTCTTAAAGAAAAGAGGTTTGTGGAGTTGGTAATATTTACTATAAATTACAAACATTTTGCTATATTTGCAAAAAATTACAAATTCTTATCCAAAAAAGGGGGCAATTTATATGGGGGCTACTGTTTCTCCTACCCCCATCAAAAAATTAAGTACCCTATGTTACCACAAATGTACACTGATCAAACAAACCAACCAACAGAAATTCATTTTTATATATGGGAAATTACAAAAATCTTTTAAATTCCTTGAAGCTGAGGTTTGCAAGGTTATAACTCGCGAAATATGAACATATTGCATATAATTTAAATTCCATTCTATAAAATGAAGTGTTCTTGTCAAAATCTTGAAATTTTGGTAATAAATAATAAGTTGCGTGGAAGCTGTGATGCTGGTAATGTAAAAAAATGGGTAAAAATGTGTTGAAGCCAACGAGTTTTTTTGTGTTCGTTCCCGATTTGTGGCTAAACTACACAATGCACGCACATGTGATCAGTGACTAAGTTGCAGAATACCCCATGGACAATATGGTTCTAATGTATGATTTTTCGATATAATCACTGCATCCACCCAAAATGGATGCTGACATTTTGAAGCCGGATTTTCGGTGTTTTTTGAATTTTTCTTATAATTAGGATGCGCATCCAGATAATGGACTAAACTAATTATAGGATCGTAGAACTCGTGATTCTGCTTCGTTTAGTCTATATCTCATGAATGTGCTCACTGTAGCTTCTTTGCAATTGGGTTCCAAAGACGTGGAACCCCGCGTGATTTTAGTTTTTTTACGTGCCGGATCTAATGAGCCCATCCATGTTGAATTCCGTCTAATAAAACGGCGGATATAGGTACCTTGAATGTAGGAAAAACTGCAAAAACTTATTTTGACAAATTCGCGTAAATAATCGCGATTTTCTTCGAATTAATTTTACATGCATTTATGCTTGTATTGTCAAATTCGCGAATCTGTGTGGAAATAGGTCAAAAATACATCGATACGCGAATAATATGCATATTTTATCCAAAATTGATTGTGGAGGCACATCCGCGGTTCTTAACCGATCCTTTTAAAATAGGTGTCCTTTTGCGTATTTTCATAGGAGATTACTAAAATCGGATGCGCATAAAAATCGTATGCACGTTGCGTGATTTTTAGCCATTTTTAGGGTTTTTGCATAGTAAAGTGCATCGAGTGGCACATTTTGACCGCTAAATTAAACATCGAAAAATTAATAATTATTGAAAGACATTGATTCGGTTTATACGAAAATCGCATGCGCATCAACTGATTTCAACTAATTCGCGAATTGCAAGCTTTTCAATATTGATAATTTTTATGTATTGTAAGTGCAATATATTTAGCCATTAATGACGTCGAAACTCTTATCAGATGAATCTGCCGATATTTAACAATCATCTAAAAGAATTTGCAAAAGAAAGCGTCGCATATTTTAGAAGATTAAGGCAAAACCGTATCCTCTTAAACATACTAAAAAATCGAAAATTCCAAAAAACATTTGTTTTAATTCAAAAATTAATTTATTTTATTTTCCGATATCTTCATGTTTCTATTTGTTTTTCGCGACTATTAAACCGTATTTCAGTGTGATTTGACTAGTATGCAAAGAAAACAATGGTGTTTAAGCATTTGTGAAGAAATTCGCGAATTTCAACGAATAGGAATTCATTTAATTTATATTTGAAATACAAGATTTAAAACCGCTATAACTTTTGTGCGCAGCATCCGAATTTGTGAACGCGAACATATTTCGAATCAGCATATTTTTCTTAACCTATGTACCAAAAATAATAAATGTGCTCTCAAAAAAATTTTTCAAATTTTTTTTAATGGAATTTTAAACGAATTTTGTAATTTCCCATATATAGATATCAGAAATGCATTTATTTATTAAAAAATGTATGCAAACATGTTCCAAAATTTACAAAAAATTAATATGGTGAAAAATATAGTTAATTTCGTAGTCTCTTTAGCCCATTTGAATATTTGAGAAATCGAAACCAAATGTTAAAAACTCCGTTTTTGCTGGAGTTTACTGGGCATGTCCAAAGGGGCCCTGTGGCATTTTACGGCAATTTATAATTACTTTTTTGGTAGGGAATATAGATGAAAGAAAATATATTAGTTATGTTTGAAATGATTATTGTAATTCCAATAAATTGTTTAAGGAAAGTAAACTATCACTGAATTCCTGCGCCCTTAAAACCAAACCAGTAGGGAAAGTAGTAAAGTCGGACGGGGCCGACTATATGATACCCTTCACCACTATGGGTATATTAAATAGCATTATTAACATGAACTTGGATGAAATAAAATATGTGATATTTATCTAAATGTGAATCGGACTAGATCTATCCATAAACATGTCATTCGTTTGGGACAAAGGTATGAAAATCGACTTCAAGCAAATATCAATCCATTGGGCTATGTCTGTATTTCTAGAAAACGTAACTACGTTATTCTAGGCTCAATTTTGTACATTGTTCAAAATTTGATGTCAATCTGACAAACATGAGGAGTTTGATGTACAATTTACTTAAAATCGGACGAATGTATATATAGAAGCTATACCCAAATATGAAACGATTTCAACTTGTCACAGGTTAAATTATACTAATTTCGGTACGTTTAGTTCCTATTTGCCATATATTGGTTTATTGGTGCGTCAATTACTTCATATCAGCTATATCTAAATCCCAACCGATTTTTACAAAACTTGGCACACAAAATTCTGGAATAAATTCAGTACGCTGTGCAACATAAGAACTTTGGCACATCATTTAAATTAAATCGGACGAAAATATATATATATAGATCTGAACCGATTTTCACGAAACTTGGCAGACATCGCTCTACGCTCAATTCAATACGTCATGCCATATTTCGTGCAAATGGAAAGATATATAGGGACTTTGGTGCACCATTTACATGAAATCGGACGAAACTATATATGGGCTATATCTAAATCTGGGCCGATTTTCATGAAACTTGGCAGACATTATTCTAGGCTCACTTCAGTACGTTATGCCAAATTTCGTACAAATCGAAAGATATATAGGGACTTTGGTGCACCATTTACATGAAATCGGAAGAAACTATATATGGGAGCTATATCTAAATCTGGACTGATTTTCACGAAATTTGGCAGACATCATTCTAGACTTAATGCACTACGCTGTGCCAAATTTCATGCAAATCGAACGATATAGAGGGACTTTGGTGGCCCATTTACCTTAAATCGGACGAAACTATATATGGAAGCTATATCTAAATCTGAACCGATTTTCTCGAAACTTAGTACACATCATTCTGGACCTGATTCAGTACTCTGTGCCAAATTTCATGCAAATCGAAAGATATAGAGGGACTTTGGTGCCCCATTTACCTTAAATCGGACGAAAATATATATGGGAGCTATATCTAAATTTTAACCGATTTTTCCCAATTTCAATAGGGTTCGTCCTTGGGCCAAATAAGTGACTTGTGCCAAATTTCATCCAAATCGGATTATAAATGCGACCTGTACTTTGTTTACAATTTAACATCTACATACGGACGGACAGAAGGACGGACATGCATAAATCGACTCAGAAAGTGATTCTATGCATATTCTCAAAAGGAACCATGTGTCTATCTCGTTTCCTTTTGCCTGTTACAAAAATATGCACAAAGACATAATATCCTGTACCACAGTGTGGTGAAGGGTATAAAAATTAAAAGTTTACTATGGCACTGCGAAAACATGGTCACTCAAGTAAATTTTGTCGACAAGTGAAAAAAGTAGCCAAAATGGTTTACGGAGATGAAGACCGGCACACAATTTGGCACAATGTACTGAAGTTACTACAAACTTTCGTGTGTCAAGTTTTCTTAAAATTGGTTCAGATCTACATATAGCTCCTATATATACTTTCGTCCGATTTTAAATAAATTCCCATAGCTACACCGATTGACACAACGTTATGTAAATTAATCTCTGGTAAGTTTCCTTAACCCTTCTGCACAAATTCACATTCTATCCCTCATAAACAATTTGTGGGTCAATTTGACCCAATAGGAAAAATATATCAGTATAATGGTAATTTCAACATTCTGCGTTTAAAATTTTTTTGTAACATATGTGTTATATCCCGAAACATCGATTATATTCGAGAACAGTGCCACCGGCCAGCGCTTAGTTTTCGTTTACATGTGTAACTTGCAACTAACTAGTCCAGCGCATCATACAATGAAGTACTAGAACACCGAGAGGAGTTACCAAGCTTTTGTTATTTAAGCATATATTACCTTGGCGGTCAAATTGACCCACAAATTGAATAAGCGTACGTAAAATGTTTAAATTTTAATAAAAAAGCAGTAAGGAAAGTAGTAAAGTCGGACTGGGCCGACTATATGATACCCTTCACCACTATGGATATAGTGTACATATGTATGTTCGAAATACATATGGAAGTTATGGCTGCATCTGTACCAATTTCAACAAAACACAATAACGTCATTCAGGTAAGGAAAATTCGGACGAACCTAAACCGATTTTTCCGAAACTTACCACACATAATTCTATACTCAATTTAGTACGCTGTGCCAAATTTCGTGTAAATCGAATGATATATAGCGACTTTGGTGCACCATTTACATAAAATCGGACGAAAATATATATGGGAGCTGTAGCTAAATCTGAACAAATTTTCCCGAAACTCACCACTCATCATTCTGTATCTAGTTCAGTACGCTATGCCAAATCGAAGGATATATAGGCACTATGGTGCACTATTTTCCTTAAATTGGACGAAAAGTTATATGTGAGCTATATTTAAACCTGAACCGATTTTCACGAAATTTAAAACACACCGTTCTATACTCAATTGAGTACGCTATGCCGACTTTCGTGCAAATTGATACATAGGGACTTTGGTGCGCTATTTACCTTAAGATGGGCGAAAATATATATGGGAGCACTATCTAAATCTGAACCGATTTTTCCCAATTTCAATAGGGTTCGTCACTGGGCCCAAAGAAGGAGCTGAGCCAAGTTCATTCAATTCGAAGCAAAAATGCGATCTGTACTTTGTTTACAATGTAACATGGACATACAGACAGACGGACGGCCGAACATTCACATATCGACTTAAAAAGTGATTCTATGAATATTCTCAAAAGGAACCATGTGTCTATCTCGTTTCCTCTTGCCTGTTACAAACATATGCACAAAGACATAATACCCTGTACCACAGTGTTGTGAAGGGTATACCAATTAACACACTTCATTCTAGACTCGATTCATTATACCAAACATAATATCGTGCAAATTGAACAGAATTTATGGTACACCATTAATATAAAATCGACACAATATATGGAAGCTACATATAAATCCACACAAACAAGTGACTTGTGCCAAATTTCCTCCAAATCGGATTATAAATGCGAACAGTACTTTGTTCACAAAAATTATTGGACCGATATGCATAAATCAACTCAGAAAGTGATTCTATGCATATTTTCAAAAGGAACTATGTATCTATCTCGTTTCATTTTGCCTGTTACAAAGACAAAGAAATTATTTATATTGACCCAATACGGTATTTTAGGAATTTCGGACATTTTCAAATATCAATACCCACAATGATCAATATTGATCACCGTTTTGGTATAGCCCCATAAAACGCTAACCCTCCTTTTAGGTTATCATCTTGTTCGCGCCTCTATGTTAATATATTCAAGGTCCCATCATAACATGAATTTTCTCACTTGCTAAATTTTGAAACATCGTTTTACCATGTTAAAATTTGAGCTTTAGTTATGCTTGATAATTATAACTAATGTTAAGAATATATAAAAGTTCAATTCGCAAATTTTTCACATTATCAGCGGTCACTTACGCGACTTTTAGAGTAAAAATAAAACTTGAAATGTGAAAGACATTAAACACAATTTGATTATATTTTCTTATTATACCCTTCACCAAACTGTGGTACAGGGTATTATATCTTTGTGCATATGTTTGTAACAGGCAAGAGGAAACGAGATAGACACATGGTTCCTTTTGAGAGTATGCATACAATCACTTTCTGAGGCGATTTACACATGTCCGTCTGTCTGTCCATGTTAAATTGTAAATTGTTACTTAGCTGGCTTGTTACAGAAATTTGGCATAGCGTACTGAATTAGTCCTGGAATGATGTGTGTTAAGTTTTGTGAAAATCGGTCCAGATTTAGATATAGCCCCCATATATTCTTCCGTTTTAATGCAAATTGTGCACTAAAGTCCCAATGTTTGTCCGATCCAATGAAGTTAATATAAATTAATCTCTCACAAAATTCATTGAAATTGATGTTAGTCGGTTCACTTATAGATAAAAATCGTATATTGAAGTTCGTTATGATACATATGTAGAATATACCCAAAGTGGTAATACAAATATGGACAGTGGTTCATTATTGTAATTCCGTAGGAAACTATAATATTTTTAAGGATTTCAAAAGGGTTCGTCCTTGGATCTGTTTTTCTTAATTGTGAAGTTCCTTTATTCAACTTGGACAATAATTTTACACTAACGGATATTCAGGCGGACGGACGGACATGCATAGATCGCCTCAGAAAGTGATTCTATTCATGTTACCTACATATAGACATAATACTCTGTACCACAGTGGGGGATGTAATAAAGCTATTGAAATGTAGTTGATGTTTACCACAATTTTTACTGAACTTCCTCAACGAACAATTTGGTTAATACTAATGGAACTGAAATGATTCCCCTTAGGGAAAGTTTAAAATTACATTTCATGATACGGACACTTGTGTTTATATGTGTAACGGAAAAAAAGTTGAAATGTGTTTGAAATCATTAGGAAGTTACTTACACCCTTTTCAATTATTATTTTTTCTCAAGTCGTATATCAAACATACATATATCATTATTATTTCTATACAACCCTTTAAACAATTTTAAAAGGGGAAAATAAATATATTTTTTAAGTCCCAAAACTGTTTCTCCTTACATCATGCAGCATTTTTTTAATGAAACTACTAAAGTTTATGCATGGGCACCAAATCCAGTTGTAACAACTTTCCTCGTCCCTCACCCTCAAGAGACAAATTTTAGACGAAAGGCTACAGATTTTCTTAACCGGCCTCATAGCAGTCCTAACAATGCTCATTAGGGCTTCAAGTCTACAACTAAATATTGCAACTACTTCATCTACCACCACCGAACACGGACAAACAATTGTGCTGTTGTTGTTCGGTTGTAAATGAAAAATGTTGTGCGATTTCTTCAAACAATATTCCATTCCATTTTTATTTGCCATTTCATTGGCATTGGAGTACCAATGTATGAGGAAGGAAAACACACATAGGACGACTATGCGTAAATAATTTATCTGTGTACAGGAGAATTTTCGCAAACCCCTAAAAAACAATGTATATTCACATAATGAACAGCAACTGGAAATGAAAAATGTTTTCCACAAAAGCCAAAGGGAAGCAAAGAAGTGCAAACGCTGTAAAATTCGACAAGGTTGTTTGTTTCTGTGTACAATTTAATAAGGACAGTGTTTTATAACTTAAAACCGAATAGAATTTTATTGAAGATTGAATGTGGAACTACAACCATTTAATCTATTTCGTAAAATGTTATGTAAACTTCGTTATATCGACGTAAAGTTTAAGAAAAAAAAAAACAGTAAGATAAGCTCAAAAGTCGGACCGACCGACTTTATGATACACTTCACCTCCCTGGTTACATACAAAACATGCTAATATATAAAATATCCTGTAGATATGTAGATCTCGTTTCCTTTTGCCTCTTACAAACATATGCACAAAGACATAATACCCTGTACAGCAGTGTGGTGTAGGGTGAAAAAAAATTCATAGTTACCAACACTACAATAAAGTAAACACGGCAGCATTTCAGCGTACAGACCACAGGAGAAAGCTTCAACATCACCACCATTTTGGTAAGCAGCTTAAAGAAAATGTTCCCAACAATCGCAATGCCCAAACGAAATTACGTGCCAAGAATCCGCAAAGCAAAATCTTATATCTGAACATTATTAAATAATTATATGTTTAGAAGGCACACCACAATAGTGTAGTAGTGGAATACCGTCAGAGAGAGGAGAGTAATCACATTGCGGTCAATGGTGCGTATAATTTATGTTTTTCTAAATAACTTCCAAGTTTTGTTGATCATACACCACCAAGCCTCTTTGAGGGTTTACCGACAAATGTCATTTAATAAATGTGTAACAAAGATTCGCTATCGACTACAATAACCTAAAAGCTAACCTCAAGAAATATGGTTATTTCATTAGATAGAATTCACAAAGTAAAGTTTATAAATTAGCCTGACTTAATTTGTGCAGCACAGCATCAGTCGATATTCATGTTATAGTCAATAGGAAAATATATAGAAATTCATCTTCCACACTATACACATCGTCTTTTTTAATATATTAATAAATAAATGTGAAATTACTATACGAAAAATTTAGGTTAATCGGTCGATAAATTCAGATTAATCGATACGACTTAACTAATCCAATTAATTTATATTTGAAATTTCCCCACTTACCGTTCTAGACTTAATTCAGTACACTGTGCCAAATTTCGAGCAAATTGAGAGATATATAGGACTTTGGTGCATCATTTACCTTAAATCGGACGAAAATATATATGGGAGCTATATATAAATCTGAACCGATTTTCACGAAACTCTGCATTCATCATTTTAGGCTTAAATCACTACACTGTACCAAATTTCGAGCACATCGAAAAATATATAGGGACTTAGGTGCACAATTTACATAAAATCAGACGAATATATATAAGGGAGCTATATCTGAACCGATTTTCACGAAATTCACCACACATCATTTTAGGCTTAATTCAGTACGCTGTGCCAAATTTCGTCCATTTATATTAAATCGGACGAAAATATATGTAGGAGCTATATCTAAATCTGAACCGATTTCTCCCAATTTCAATAGCGTTCGTCCTTGGGCCAAATAAGTGGTCTATGCCAAATTTCATCTAATTCGGATCATAAATGCGATCTGTACTTTGTTTACAACTTAACATGGGCAGACAGACGGACGGACGGGCGTACATGTATAACTCGACTTAGAAAGTAATTCTATATATATTCTCAAATGCAACCATGTGTCTATCTCGTTTCTTTTGCCTGGCCCGTAGATCTTTCGGAGAATTTTTCTCTCAAACACCCCAAGAGCTGCCTCATCTGCTTGCGCAAGTACCCATGCTTCTGATCCATATAATAGCACGGGTAGTATCAGCGTCTTGTAAAGTGTGAGTTTGGTCTGGCGAGAGGTGGCCTTGTTTCTAAACTGCTTACTTAGACCATAGTAGCATCTGTTGGCCATCACAATCCTTCTCCGAATTTCAAAACTGATATCATTCGTTTTATTTATGGCGGTACCAAGGTATATAAAGTCTTTAACTACCTCGAAGCTGTAGTTTTCAAGTTCCACAGTTGGTCCGAGTCTACTGGACGTCTTGCGCGTTGATACCATCAGCTTGGTCTTCTCGCCGTTTACTGCCAGACCCACTTTGGCAGACTCCTTTTCAATTTGTTCAAAAGTGGCTGTTACCGCTCGCAATGTTCGACCCATTATATCGATGTCATCGGCGTAGGCGAGTAACTGGTGTTGTTTGGTGTACAGAGTGCCATTTCTGTTCACCTTTGCGTTTCGTATGACCTTTTCCAGTAGGATGTTAAAAAGATCACACGACAAACTGTCACCTTGTCTGAATCCTCGTTCGGTAGTGAAGGGCTCCGATAGGTCCTTTCCTACTTTAACGGCTGACCTTGTGCCACTTAATGTTATCCTGCATAGCCGTATTAATTTTGCAGGAATGCCGAACGCAGACATGGCTTTAAACACCTCTGAACGGATAGGGCTGTCGAATGCGGCTTTATAGTCGACAAATAGGTGATATGTGTCGATGTGTTTTTCGTGGGTCTTTTCCAGGATTTGGCGCAGTGTGAAAATCTGGTCTATGGTCGATTTGCCAGGTCT